>NC_054386.1:93432856-93624386 GCF_017654675.1 Xenopus laevis | reverse complement strand
GTTAGCTATGTGAATGATCACATATCTAAATACCACACTATGTATCCATCCATTCCAAGCGAGTTCAAAACCATCACACAACTACTGGAGCATTTTGGATGGACTTGGGTGGGGATCCTTGGATCAGCTGATGACAATGGCCAGCAGACCAGTGAACATCTAAAAAAGGAATTGATGGGGAGTGGAATTTGTGTGGAATTTCTGACCATACTACAAAGATTATCGACACATAATATTAATATTGCCATTGGCAATATAAAAAGATCTACAGCCATATATCATTATTCTTTATTTGGCAGATCCTTATTAAGAGTCATGGCACGACAACGGACATTTAAGTCCATATTTGGAAAGGTGTGGATATTTTCAGTTACTTTGGACATAGCGGCAGATGATAGTTTTAGACCATATAGTCATGCATTTAATGGCTCACTTATGGTAACAATTGGTAGAGGTGACATTTTTGGTTTTAAGACTTTCTATCAAATGTATCTTTTAAAAAAAATATGGGCAGAATAATGCTTTTATTGTACTTTTTTTGGTCAGTCTCTTATGGATGCTCACATTAAAGCATTTAATAAGCGGATACAGGATCTACCTGTGGGCATGATATGTGGAAAACTGATTTATTAAAAGAAGAAGCCAACACTTATCGTATTGACCTACACTGTCTATAACTCAGTTTATGTTCTGGCACAAGCTTTACATATGATTTTACATGAAAAAGGTACTCAAGCTTCAAAATCAGCATTTAAGGTAGGCTTCCTCCTTATCATGTAACAAGAAGACAGTTATCATAACTAGAAGGGCCAACTTGCTATGTAGCCTTCATGAAAATTAGGCAGCAACATGTTTTATCACTGGAATAGAATTAATGTATATTAACATTGTTAGGCTTGGCAGCAATAGCTTGGTTTAGTTTGAGAGATATGGAGATTGCTGTCCCTGTTTATATTAATTCTATATATATCATTTTATAAGTTATCGTTCTTATTTTGGGCTTATTTTATCAAATATCAACTGGGAATCCTGAAGGATTCCAAAAGTTGAATATTTTCCCATTCTGAAACGTTTAAACAAATTGACAAACCTGTCAATCACATTCAATATTATAAGGTGTTATAGCACGGCACAACAACTGTCCCGAGCGCTAACTCCAATTAACAATTAACTCCAATTAACTAAGTAACAATTCATTTTAAGGTTAATGAGCTTCGATCTTTAGACAGGGATGTTGATGCATATTATGGGGCCTATTCACTAAGTTCAGTGAAGGAATAGATAAAAAATACTTCGAATTTCGAAGTATTTTTTTTGGCTACTTCGACCATCGAATGGGCTACTTCGACCTTCGACTATGACTTTTTAGTTATAAAATCGTTTCGACTTATTCAACGCATTTGATAGTCTAAGTACTGTCTCCTTAAGAAAAAACTTCGACCCCATAGTTCAGGCCACCTAAAAGCTTACCGAAGTCCATGTTAGCCTATGGGGAAGGCCCCATAGGCTTTCCAAGTTTTTTCTGATCGAAGGATAATCCTTCGATCAGGATTAAAATCTCCTTCGAATCATTTGATTCGAAGGATTTTAATCGTTTGATCGAAACGATTATTCGGGTCGATCGTTTCGATCAGAAACGGAATTGCGCAAAATCGTTCGACTTCGATATTCGAAGTTCAATGATTTAATTAACCCTCGATATTCGGACCTTAATACATCTGCCCCTATATGTTTACATCTTGATGCAGAGACATCAGAATTCTTGCAATAATGATAGGCCACTTTTTTCAGCAAAACAGACCACATGGTGAATACTGAGAATTCACAAAAAATCCCCAAAATGTCATCACGCCATGTGAAAAATTTCTTACTTATTTATAACATGATAAAAGTATGCAAATGTCAGCTTCAACCTTGTCAAGGTCATTTACTTTATCCAGAGTGCAAGCTTTTGTACTTTGCACACTGCAATCTGCATTGCAAATTAACCATTTGTGCCTTTATTTGTCATGGAAAGTTATAGTGTAACACGTTTAACATGAAGCATAACAAAAGTGGAACAAAATAGATTGATACCATATTGTCCTATCCAAGATGATACTTTGCAGGCGTAAAAATTTGCAGTGACAAAAAAAAGTAACCAAAAAAAAAGTTCGCCATAAGAAAAAAGGGCACATTGACCATACATTTGGAGATAAGAAAAACAACCAATGACTTTAATGCATTTGGATTAAGAAATAAAAGACTGCATGCATAAAAAAATTGACTTCAATGTGTTTCGTATTCAATTTTTTAGCAGTTTCGCAAACTTTTCAGGTGAAAGCAAAATGGAAGAGATACGCTCATCACTAATGATAACCACAGCAAGATTTCAGAACATTTCCGTTCCTTTTTCAAAGCTGAGATCATCATTTTTGAAAAAGGAAATGTTCTGAAAGCTTGCTGTGATTATCATCTGTCATTATATCATCTATAATACCATCTCTGTTATCTTCATATCTAAAGTTTTTACACTATAACTGTTTCAACTGGCTAACATGGTACAAAACCTTTATCTATTGTCATGACATGATACATTATTAATTGTGAAAGTCTGAGGGGTTACTGGCATTATAATTCTAGCTTGTATTTAGTAATTTTAGTTCCGTATGGAGGTATGATAGCATGATTTGTGTTTAAAGCTCTTCCTTTCATGTCAATACTACACAATATGGTTCTGAGTACAGGGTGCCCAGACATGAGTATGCATCTTTATAGGTCCCTGGTAAAGCTCACCTGAGTATTGAAGTGCAGTTTTGGACTCCAGTCCTTAAGAGGGATATTAAATGAGCTGGAGAGAGTGCAGAGACTAAGTGCAACCTAAACTGGTTAGAGGGATGGAAGACTTAAATTATGAGGGGAGACTGTCAAGGTTGGGGGTTGTTTTCTCTGGAAAAAAGGCGGCTTGCTAGGGGACATGATTAGGACTTTACAAGTATATTAGAGGACATTATAGACAAATGGCAAGGGGTCCTTTTTACCCATAAAATGGATCACCGTACCAGAGGCTCCCCTTTAGACTAGAAGAAAAGAACTTTCATGTGAAGCAACGTAGGGGGTTCTTCACAGTCAGGACAGTGAGGTTGGGGAAATGCCACTGCCGGGTGATGTTGTATGCTGAATTTCAGTTAATGACTACTAAGAGGATTGGTATGATTTCTTGGACAGACATAATATCAAAGGCTATTGTGATACTAAACTCTATAGTTAAGTTATAGAGATGGGTATATAGAATTTATGTGAAGGTAGGGAGGGTGTGTGTATGGATGCTGGGTTTTCATTTGGAGAGTGTTGAACTTGAATGAAGTTTGTCTGTTTTCAAACCCGATTAACTATGTAAGCTTCTATGTACATCATTTTGTATCATTTTGCACGCCTATTTATATTTTCTAGTAAGCAATTATCTTCAACCTGTTCATTCAAAATCTGTCATCTGGAAAAAGCGTTGCTTCCATGTAGAGAAAGCAATGTCTGCCAAGCTTTGATATCCTCAACTGGGTCATGTATCCAAATGAGACACAGTTAGAAAAAATCACGTGGGAACATTTTTTTCGTCAATGTCTCCAAGAGTGTTGACATCACCGCTCCATCCCACAGCTTGTCATCAATGATGAGCAATATCTTGGAATCTCATATTTTAATCTGGTGGGAAATTATACAGATTATTAGGTAGCAATACTGCTAAATACAATTTTTCTTATTATGTTTCTTTTTAAGTGGTCCCAGGTCAGTCTGCAGTGAACCTTGTCCACCTGGTTTTCAAAATCTCTTCAGAATGGAAAACTGCCATGCTGCTATGATTGTGTTCCATGTTCCTGTGGAGAAATAGCCATGTTTCAGGTCTGTTTTAGCCTAGTATTAGCCTTAATTAACAAATACAAATACTTTTCAAAAATTAGCATTTGTACTACAGGTCCACACACCGATATAGAACTCCATTAATTAACAGAGGCTAATTAGAAAATCTATCCTTCAGCAGTTCTCTATCCAAGTACAAATATTAGGTTCCCTTCCAATATCAATTCATTTAATAAATAATCTTCTGTAAGTTTCTGTATCAAATATTTTTATTCAAACCCCACTGTCCATGTTTCTGCTCACCCCAGCATAGAGGGGATTACAAGTGTTTGAAAAAGCCCACATACAGTCTCAAACTCATTATACTGAGGTTAAAATATATTCCAGCCATTCGTGGAGGTGATTTTTTTGTTTCGGTAGGCTAAGTCCAATGTTACATCTTTTCCACAGGTGGAGAAACAGCAGATTCAGTTCCATATCATATGCATTAAGTAATTAAGTAATTTTCCACTTGCCATGGAAGTCCAGACTATTTTGAAAATAATATTCATAGCACTCTCTTATCAAAATGATAGAAAATGTTCATTTCATCCACATTACTGGAAATCAGGGTTGTTTTAGGCAAACAGGTTTAGGGAGGCTTAGTCTCTCCAAGCCTTGATGAAAATCCCTATGATTCCAGGATCTTTATCTCTTATTACCCTCTCAAAAAGGGCAAAAAGCTTTAGCGGGTCAGTTTCTAACATCCCCGTTTGTGTCCACCCTTGTGAATATCAGAAAAGCAACTAGTTGGCACAATCTTTAAACAAACATCTCTCTAATGTTTTGGGGACCTTAAAGGGATCCTGTTATCAGAAAACATGTTTTTTTTTTTCATAACGCATCAGTTAATAGTGCTGCTCCAGCAGAATTCTGCACTGAAATCCATTCTCAAAAAATCAAACAGATTTTTTTATATTCAATTTTTGAAATCTGACATGGGGCTAGACATTTTGTCAATTTCCCAGCTGCCCTGGTCATGTGACTTTGTGCCTGCACTTTTAGGAGAGAAATGCTTTCTGGCAGGCTGCTGTTTTTTCCTTCTCAATGTAACTGAATGTGTCTCAGTGGGACATGGGTTTTTACTATTGAGTTTTGTTCTTAGATCTACCAGGCAGCTGTTATCTGTGTTAGGAGCTGCTATCTGGTTACCTTTCCATTGTTCTTTTGTTTGGCTGCTGGGGGGGGAAGAGAGGGGGTGATATCACTCCAACTTGCAGTACAGCAGTAAAGTGATTGAAGTTTTATCAGAGCACAAGTGACATGACAGGCGCAGCTGGGAAATTGACAATATGTCTAGCCCCATGTCAGATTTCAAAATTGAATATAAAAAAAATCTGTTTGCTCTTTTGAGAAATGGATTTCAGTGCAAGAATTCTGCTGGAGCAGCACTATTAACTGATTCATTTTGAAAAAAATGTTTTCCCCCATGACAGTATCCCTTTAAGAGACTTAAATCACAGTGTTGGGCCTTCTCTTCCTCAGAACTAGAGTGTCTTGAGGGGTCACCCAAGCAAATCTATTCTGTGCTCATAGGAGCAAAATATTTAGCAAAATTTATAGTTTATAGAGCTAAATTTAAAAAACAAATGTTTGTTATTTGGTGATCAAAGAGAAAAACACATTGATTTGATACGGTGTTGTTGTGACAGCATCTAAAAAGTGCATTCAGATTTTTCATACAATTCCAATGAAATTGTGATTAAGTAAGTAAATAACAGTTTACAGATCCTATTTCAGAACAAAAATAAACAATATATATAAAAGGGTTCATAAACAATAATGCATTTATTTCATTTACCATATTAATGGCAGTGCAATGTATTTACCATATTAATGGTGGTGCAATAAATGGCTGGTAGAAAAGGTAGTTCATATTTCCTTTTTTTTCTCTTTTAGACTCGGAGCATTGTATGAAGTGCCCAGAAGATCACTGGTTAATCCTAGTAAAGATCTCTGTATCAAAAGAGAACTATAGACTTCCTGTCCTACACGGAATCCCATAGGATCAACATTAACTGCAATTACAGTCACATTTAGCTTAATCACTACAGCTTTTCTATGGCTTTTGTAAGGCATCGGAACACTCCAATTGTGAAGGCCAATAATTGCCATTCTCAGCTACATCCTCCTTGTGTCAATTATACTTTCCTTGCTCTGCCTCCTTTCTTTTTCATTGGCAGCCTACAAAAGTGACCTGCCTTTTGAGACAAATTACATCAGTGTTTATTGTTTAGCCATTTCTCTTTCGTCTCTCCTGGAAAAGACGGTAACAGTTGTTATAGCTTTTAATTCCACAAAGCCAAGAAACATGTTCAGGAAGTGGTTTGGTTCTAAGACAACAATTGTTATGACATTTATTTGTTCTTTTGGGGAATTTGTGATTTGTATTTGCTGGGTGGTATGGGCTCCACCATCTGTTGACTTATGACACCAAATCAACACATAACAAAATAACCCTTCAATGTAGAGAACAGTCCATCACTGCATTCAGTCTAGCCATATTGTATGTTGGTAGTTTGGGCTTTTTCTTGCTTTATTGTTGCCTTCTTGGCAAGAATTTACCAGACAGGTTTTAATGAGGCCAAGCACATCTCCTTCAGCATGCTTGTGTTTTGCTGTGTCTGGGTCTCCTTTATACCAACATATCTGAGTGCCAAGGGCAAATATATGGTGGCTGTGGAGATCTTCACCATCCTGTCATCTAATGCTGGTCTTATATTCTGTATATTTCTGCCAAAATGCTACATTATAATTCTAAAGCCTGAACTCAATACCAAAAATCACCTGAAATACATGAAACCACAATCATAATAAATCATATTTCCAAATACTAAAAAAATGAAGAAAAAAAAAACACCTTACCAATGAAATTTATATATGTATCTTTAGCCATAAATTGACAAAAGCTTGAAAATGACCATTTAGTCCCAACTCTGATTTGTAGGCATTGAGCCTAAATCGCCACGCCTTATGTCTCCATGGAGATGATCTATGTTTTGAAAATAAGATCCCGCATATTGTCCATTATGTATGCAAAAAATATGTTTGGCAATGCTTGACAACAAATTGCAATTTTTGATGTCTCATAAATGCTCATATATACGCCTCTTGAAAGGCCCTTTCGTTTTGCCAACATACATACTACCACAATGGCAAGTAAATAAATGAATTACATATGTAGTGGTACAGCAGATGTAATGGTACATATGAAAGACCAAGCCTTCCTTCCCAAAAGTATTGGACACTTTGATGTGGTGACACTGTTCACATGCACCACATTTAAAGCTTCCTGGTGTTTTGCAACAAGCTGTTCTAGAATGTTTTTGAAAATTAATTTGGGTCAATAAATCCCAATGCTGGTATTCCTCTTAAAGCTAAGGAGTGGGTGGGGAGTAACCAGTTGACCTAAGGTAGGGTCTTTAGATAAAATATCCCAATATTTGTGGATTATGGACCGGACATCTTTGTCATTTTAATTGAAGATCAGAATAAATCTAGTCTGACCCTGACTGCTAGATGTTCCCTTATGGCTCCTAGAAGTATGTGATTTGTAAAGTAGATCCTCCCTATTCTGGGCCAAGGCACGTTGTTGATATGCCTTACGAAGAAAATGTGTTTTGTAACCCCGTGTCTTAAATCTTTGATATAGTACGTAAGTCTCCTGTTTGAAGTCTTCATGTGAAGAACAGATTCTCCTCAGTCATAAGTACTGACCATTGGGAACACCATCAATACACTTGGGGGGTGCATGGATCTAGCATGTAGAAGGCTATTACTGGACATCTTTTTACGAAATAGATTACTGTACCGTAGGCCCTGATTGTCCGTTTTTTTGTCCAAAAATTCCAATCTCGAACTATGGTAATTTAACCTGAATGATAAATTATTTTTGATAAATTAAATGTATTGATATTGAGTTTTGCCACAAAATCCTTCAATAGTTGTTAGGGGCCCTACCAAATTAACCTGATGTCATCGATATACCTGTGCCATCCAAGGACATGGCACAGGTACATTTTATAATCATCCGCAGGAAAAATATGGTATTCCCATTCTCCAATATACAAAACTTGCACTTGTTTTGGGGCCTAAGTAAATGACCCCCATTGTCTTGTTTTTGATGAAACTTTAGAGGTCTAGTAATTACTGATGACAAATGAATGGGTGACTTTTCTATATAAAAATGTAAATATATTTATTTCTTCACACTTATAGCCATCTTTCTCAACTATTACCCTCATTATCGGGCAGCCTTATTTGCCCATTGAAGAGATCAACAAGAACACTAACATTTTACCAAACATCACTTTAGGCTTCCATATTTATGACACATGTTGCAGCGAGAGAGCAGCACTTGCAAATGTATTAGGTATCTTAACTCAGAGAAGTGAATATGTCCCTAATTATAAGTGCTGTTACTAAAATAAAAGAGCCAGCGCCAGAGGCACGGGAGACAGGACAAACAGGCAAATAGGGTAAATATAGTTTTTACAAATGTTGCAACCTCTTGTGTAGGGAACAGATCGTTTGTTTACACCATATATGTTGTGACCTTCCTTTTACTGTCAACCTCCACCAAAAAGGGTTAAAAAGACTCTCCTCAAGAGCTTGTTTAGATGGGTACTACAAACAGGTAATTATCAAACTTGCACGTAAATTCTGAAGCGCTTCCCTTCGTGTAGAATGGCAATGGTTAAAATAGAGCATATCTATGCACCGTCCAACTGGAGGCCCCTCTGATTGCACCAGTCCACAGCACCAAGTCCCAAGATGATCAGGCTTTTGGGAAAACGAATATAAGAATGTTTGCGTTCGTTCCTTGTATGTGATGGTTGTTTGCGTTCGTTCCTCGTGTGCAATGCTCGGCGCCTACCAGTGACGTCACCTGCCTTACGCGTTTCGTCTTGCGACTTCCTCAGAGGCTTTAATTTCGGCTGCGCATGCGTTGATCTTTTATTTCCGTCTCTCCTTGCGTCTCTTGACGCTTTCCCCCCCACGTTCGTTCGTTGCTATAGGAACGCGTCGCTTTCTGATCGTTAGGACTTTCGTTGCCATAGGGACGCATAGTTGGAAACAGAACGATCTCTTTATAGCTATTTTGACGGGGCTTCCAATTGGAGGGGATTAAAACAAATACAGAACTTTTTTCGAAAATACATCATTATACAAGTTGTTTATGATATTTAACAAAAAACACTCCTATCAAAAAAGGGAAAAGGTAAATAAAAAATGTGAATATGAATTACAAATAAAAAATACTCGAAAAAACTCAAAAAAAATTTAAAAAAAAAAATTAATACATAATTGTATATATCTCTCTCTCTAGATGGATGCACCTGAAATAAAATAAAGAGGGATATTAAACAGCAGTGTTATGTTAGAATTTTTTCATTAACCCTTTACACTTTCGTGCCCACTCCTCGAAACTGGGTGAATGATATTATTTACAGCACTATACCATTTAGACATTGCATTACCTACAAAAACGCTCTCAAATTTATGTCTACATTCAGACCACTTGGTACTGATGGTTCCATTTTGATATATCCATCTACTTTCTATCTGCAACGTCTTTCTCACTAAATCACCTCCTCTCCATCCTCTCTTTATCTGTTCTATACCCCAGAATTTTTAAACCTTTTGGGATTCTTCCCCGGTGTGTTGTTTTGAAGTGTTTAGTACACTATGAGTGTCCAAACCTTTCTCAATGTTTCCTTATATGTTCTCTCATTCTATCTCGTAGAGGTCTATTTGTTTTTTCCAATATATTGAAGTCCACATGGGCACTCTAGGCAATAAATGACATTTTCTGTAGTACATTTTATACATTGTCTAATTTGAAAACTTCATTTGTGACATTTGACATAAATTGTTTTCTTAATGCCATATTTACATGCTTTACAGGTTGCACACGGAAAAAAACAAGCCAAGATTTTATCTATCTCTTTGCGTTTTTATGCTATCAGTTAATCAGCATGGTTATGCGTTAGAACTTGGTCTGAAATTTTTTGGTTTTTTAAAAACTATCCTTGGCTGGGGGGGGGGAGGGACTGGTTAAGTTTTTTCATCTCCTCTAGTATATCCCAATGTTTTTTAATAATTCCCCCTATTTCTTTTGCTATTGGATTATATGTGGTTGAAAAACAATTGTTTATCTTATTGGTTTTCTTTGCCTTACCCTCCAACAATGTTGTCCTAGGAATATTTTCGACCTTTTCAATAGTCTGTTTGGATTAGCCTTTACTAGTATCACTTTGGCCTAGAGGTATGGTTTTTGTATCCACCGAGGGTGGTGGTTACTTGAGGGTATAACATAAATTATTTGAATCCACAGATTTGAAACATTGACGAATATTATATTTATTTGGAAAGGCACTAAAGCAGAAGTAACACAATTTATAAGTGGATTAAATAATAATGATTTAATAATATTGAATTAACACCAAACCATTAGTACAGAAAGTATAACGTTTCTAGATCTTGAATATACAAAAACAGGATAAAGATACATACAAAGACATATTTCATAATCTGTGGATTCAAATAATTATGTTATACCCTCAAGTATAACCACCACCCTCGGTGGATACAAAATATACCTCTAGGCCAAATGTGTAGAATCAAGAGAAACTGCTCCCGAACAAGAACATATAGAGAACAACTGAGTTTTATGGGCAATAGATTTAAGGAAAGGGGATATAGTAAAGGCCTAATCAAACAGACTATTGAAAAGGTCGAAAATATTCCTAGGACAACATTGTTGGAGGGTAAGCAAAAGAAACCAAATGAAGATAACGAAATTGTTTTTTTCAACCACTATATAATCCAATAGCAAAAAGAAATAGGGGGAATTATTAAAAAACATTGGGATATACTAAGAGGAGATTGAAAACTTAACCAGTCCCTCCCCCCCCCAGTCAAGGATAGTTTTTAAAAAACCAAAAAATTTTCAGACAAGTTCTAACGCATAACCATCTGATAACTGATAGCATAAAACGCAAAGAGATAGATAAATCTTGGCTTGTTTTTTTCCGTGTGCAACCTGTAAGCATGTAAATATGGCATTAAGAAAAAACAATTTATGTCAAAATGTCACAAATGAAGTTTTCAAAATTAGACAATGTATAAAATGTACTACAGAAAATGTCATTTATTGCCTAGAGTGCCCATGTGGACTTCAATATATTGGAAAAACAAATAGACCTCTACGAGATAGAATGAGAGAACATATAAGGAACATTGAGAAAGGTTTGGACACTCATAGTGTATCTAAACACTTCAAAACAACACACGGGAAGAATCCAAAAGGTTTAAAATTCTGGGTATAGAACAGATAAAGAGAGGATGGAGAAGGAGGTTGATTTAGTGAGAAAGACGTTGCAGATAGAAAGTAGATGGATATATCAAATGGAAACATCAGTACCAAGTGGTCTGAATGTAGACATAAATTTGAGAGCGTTTTTGTAGGTAATGCAATGTCTAAATGTATAGTGCTAAATAATATCATTCACCCAGTTTCGAGGAGTGGGCACGAAAGTGTAAAGGGTTAATGAAAAAATTCTAAAATAACACTGCTGTTTAATATCCCTCTTTATTTTATTTCAGGTGCATCCATCTAGAGAGAGATATATACAATTATGTATTAATTTTTTTTTTTAAATTTTTTTTGAGTTTTTTCGAGTATTTTTTATTTGTAATTCATATTCACATTTTTTATTTACCTTTTCCCTTTTTTGATAGGAGTGGTTTTTGTTAAATATCATAAACAACTTGTATAATGATGTATTTTCGAAAAAGTTCTGTATTTGTTTTAATCCCCTCCAATTGGAAGCCCCGTCAAAATAGCTATAAAGAGATCGTTCTGTTTCCAACTATGCGTCCCTACGGCAACGAAAGTCCTAACGATCAGAAAGCGACGCGTTCCTATAGCAACGAACGAACGTGGGGGGAAAGCGTCAAGAGACGCAAGGAGAGACGGAATAAAAGATCAACGCATGCGCAGCCGAAATTAAGCCTCTGAGGAAGTCGCAAGACGAAACGCGTAAGGCAGGTGACGTCACTGGTAGGCGCCGAGCATTGCACACGAGGAACGAACGCAAACAACCATCACATACAAGGAACGAACGCAAACATTCTTATATTCGTTTTCCCAAGCCTGATCATCTTGGGACTTGGTGCTGTGGACTGGTGCAATCAGAGGGGCCTCCAGTTGGACGGTGCATAGATATGCTCTATTTTAACCATTGCCATTCTACACGAACGGAAGCGCTTCAGAATTTACGTGCAAGTTGATATTACCTGTTTGTGAGTACCCATCTAAACAAGCTCTTGAGGAGAGTCTTTTTAACCCTTTTTGGTGGAGGTTGACAGTAAAGGAAGGTCACACATATATGGTGTAACAAACGATCTGTTCCCTACACAAGAGGTGGCAACATTGTAAAACTATATGACCCTATTTGCCTGTTTGACTGTCTCCCGTGCCTCTGGTGCTGGCTCTTTTATTTTAGTAACAGAATTTTCGGACTTGAAGGGATACAAGTGGGAGCCGGCTGGGATCTGTGGACACAATCAAACCTTGGGCCTATCTTTCTGTTTAAGATATTTCCCTAATTATAAGTGCAACAATAAAGGCACTGTGGGTGCATTTGTAGGACACTTGGTATCCTCATTATCACATGCAATGTACTTGCTCCTTGGGATATACAGATTTTCACAGGTAAAACACTGATTTTTAAACAATGCACAAATGTTTTAATGAACATAATATACATTGCAATTCTAACAAAGACATTGTTCTTTAGTAAGGACACTTTCCTAGCTATGGCTCCATCAGTCCAATTTTGAAAGACTTGTCACTTGACATATGACCCAACCTTTTCCAATATTCAACAGTTCTAAACAAGAAGTCCCGAATTAATTACAGAACAAGGAAGAAACAGCAATGCACCACCAGGTCCCAAAACTTGCTATTATATAGCATAACCTAAAATTACTCTTGAATAGTGATAAACGAAAATTTCGCCAAGAAAATGACACCCCTAGACTCTAATAGGTGAAAAAATTAGTTGTGCATCGAAAATGTGTTTTTCTCATTACCTAACGTAGGTCTATTGTGAGATAGGTATGCGTATTGTCTGGTTTTCTGTTCTTGACCTGTACATGTCCCTGACCACTGCTGAATCTGTGCCTGTGCTGACCTTTGCCTGTTATTGACTATTCTTCTGGATCCTGACTTTGTATTGCATTGACTGATTGGTTTTGACCCCTGGCCTGTTCTTTAACTAGGCCTAGCTCTTTCCCCATTAATTAAGTCCAGTTCCCTAGTCTGCCCTGAACTCTTGCCTTCGTTCTCTCACTTTAAGACCTGGCGGCATCCAAGTAGCGAAGGGCTCCTTCAGACGTGAAAGTCACTTATAGGCAGAAGCATGAGTCGTGACCGGAACTTCAACGGTTGTTCTGGCTTTGGAATACTGAATGTGACATTATTTTGAGCCCGACATGGACTCTGAAGGAGCAGTTGCTTCTCCTGTTACCACAGAAGCTATCCTGGCAAGCCTCCTCCAGCATCCTGAGGCACAATAAGCTAAGTAAGGTCAAATCGTCCAGTCTCCAGAAATTGTCTACAAGGTTGGATGTTATTCAGCAACAACCTGTTGCTCCCACTCCAGCACCTGTCCCGGGAAGCAGACAGCTACCAACACCACCTTGTAACTCTTTGTGAGACCTAAGGTCCCATTCACTAAAAAGTTCACTGGGGACCAGTAAATGTTCCACCTTTCAGGAGGCCTATACACTACATTATGGGTTCCTACCCTGCTCCTTTCCCACTGAGGAGTCTAGAGTTAACTTTCTTATCACCCTACTCCAAGGGGATCTTCAATAATGGGCAATTATCTTATCCCCTTCTAATCCAGCCAAACCTCTTTCGAGTCTTTTTTCAAGGCCAAGGTAATTATCTATTATGACCCAGATCATTCTGCTGATTCACTCATCTGTAATCTAAGGCAGGGTAAACAACGGGTTAAAGGACAAGGAAAAGGTTAATATAACATGAGGTTCAAAAAAGGATGTACGTCTTTGCAGGCTATCAGTGTAAAATGGCTTTGATACATACCTCTCTTTAAAAGATCCATAGGAAACAATCTCACAAATGCTTGCAGTACAGAATGCCAGCTACCCAGAAGTCACCAGTCGCCTCTCAAGACTAAGACTGCAAGGCATGCTCATTAGATTAGAACTGCCTTCAGCGTGAGTGCACTTTCTCTCCTGCAGCGGGCTCTGTCTCATTAATATTTAAATATGTCTGTCCTCCATACAAGCCTGGCCAATAGGAACCTTTGATGGCCATTCCATGGGTTGTGCTAAAGCTCATTAGGATTCTGTAGCCGCACTGTTATACCACTAATTCTTATGCATTTTTACACAGGCTAAACTCGAACCGAAGCAATCCCCACAGCTGCTTTCTACTCGTTACTAAACTTTATGGGTCCCTGAAAGGATCGTAGCAACAAGGGTAGGGTAGAAACAAGTGAGCTGCTGAACATGCATCTTACAGAGGGAGGGGGAAGATTAAAGATTGATTTAGCAAATAAGTAATCTATAATGTAAACAATGTTGGGTTGTAGCAGATTTGCTTTGAAAAATATTTTTTTTTTAATAAACCCATAATATGCACAGTATAACAGAAAGTTATTTATTCAGCTTTGAGACATTCTTTCTGAATTTTGTGGTTCACCTTCAAGTTAACATTTATGTTATAGAATGACCAATTCAAAAAAAAACTTTTCAATTGGTCTTCATTATTTATTTTTTCAATATATTTAAAATCAATAGCCTTTTTCTTCTCTCTCCAGTTTCAAATGGGGGTCACTGAACCCCTCTAAAAACAAATACTGTGTACGGCTACGCATATGTTGTTATTGCTGCTTTCTATTCAAGCCTCTCCTTGAGTCTCCTATTAAAATGAATGAATACTTGCTATGGTAAGTTGAACCCTAGCAAACATTCATTGTAGCAAGGGGAATTTTTTTTATGTTGAGATCATATATTTTTGTACTAAAAAATGGTCACTGTTAACTATATTAACTATATAAGGCTTATCCATCAAAAAAGCAGGGAGGCTGGAAGATTTTGTCCACGTGTCCATGTTACATATGACATTCGGATCAACGTGTCGTTTTGAATTAAATTAATTTTATTTATTTATTTTTAGGTTAAAAATAAAACATGCAAAACTGCATTGTCCATGGGTGCCCACATCGATGTGGAATAAAAGATCGATATCCGGACGTTACTCTGCATAATTTCCCAAGTGATTTACATTCAATAACCAACTGGCTTCGGCAAACATCACAATATAAGGATGATTTGGATTCAGTGGCACAGCAAATATTCAAAGTGGCTATAGAATGTGCTCAGTACACTTTGCTGATGATAGTTTTATACAACAACGATCTAAAAGAGTCCTTAAATCAAATGCAGTACCTACAATTTTCGTAACACAACCTAATTAAACTATGCTAACGGCCATTGAACAAGAACCATTAACAAGCAGAAAAAGATGAAGAGTTGAACAGGTGCTTCCATCTACTTCACATACAATAACTAGAGTTCTAAAAAATGTATTCATTACTGGAATGCAGACCATGGAAAAGGAAATGAGACAACTACACATGATACATCATTTTCAATACATGCAGCCTGTGGAAATGATCAACATCAATACTAAAGGATATGGCAGTACAAACAGGCGATGACTCTGTGAAGGCAGACCATCCATATCCTGTAGCTTTTTCTACAACAATAAAAGTATAACCAAGTGATAATGCTACCAAAACACTGAAAAACATCTAAAAAAGCAAATCTAGAAGAAACAGGTCATGTGGAAGAGACTTCAATCACTGATGATTCATTCCTTAACATCCTTGAAAGTGAAAGCAGTAAGGAAAGTAGCTATGTTATCATCACTATATGAGCCTGATGAAAGTCTAAATACAATATCAACTGAAGAGGATACTACAATTATAGGCAAAAGAGCCATTATTCATCAGTGTAAGTTTATTATTTTTGAGGAGATGCTTGATCAACTGCTTTACCTCGTTAAATGCCAGCACAATGAGGTACCACCATGTCAAGCACCCATCATAGAGTTTGAAAAAAAAAATCCATGGAACTATGATAGAAATACAGTTGGCTTGTCTTTCAGGACATTCTTCACTATTATGGCATTCTCAACCAATAGCAGGACAAATTTCACGAAAATTTCACGCGAGTTCAATTCTTTTTTTTTTTTCAAAAAAAAATTAAATTTTTGAAAAAAAGTGACTGATGATCATTTAATTTCAATTATACCTGATTTTGCCAAAATTGTGCATGGAGAAATTGTACATCGCTGGGAGTCTAGAAGCTGTGGTTTACCAACAAATATGGCTTCAAATTATGGAAAGATCCATTATCCGGAAAACCCCAGGTCCCGAGCATTCTGGATAACAGGTCCGATACCTGTACTAAAGGAGTAATTGGGAAACAGTCTGCAGACAGGGTTCACATTCAATTTAAGGAGGTCTTCATACTCCACACATACATACTCCCTACATCTCTGAACTCATCTCTATATACTCACCCAACCGCTTACTATGCTCCTCTACTGACCTGCTACTCAACTCTTCTCTCATTACCTCCTCACATGCTCGCATTCAAGACTTTGCAAGGGCTGCAACCCTCCTCTGGAACTCTCTCCCACGGTCTGTCCGACTTTCTCCCAACCTTTCTGCTTTCAAGAAATCTCTGAAAACGCACTTCTTTCGAGAAGCCTACCCTCACTCTGCTTAACTACCAAACGCAACACCACATACTGCACCACATTTCTCACCCACTTAATTCAATCTTGCCACTCCCACACCTTGTGTATTACTCCCTTCCCTTTAGAGTGTAAGCTCTTTCTGCATAGGGCCTTCCTCACCTTTTGTACCGGTATTGATAGTGATGTTTGTTACTCCATATGTTCTATGTATATAATTCATGTGATTTAGTTGTATAATCACATTTACTTTGCAGTGCTACACAATATGTTGGCGCTATATAAATACTTGTTAATAATAATAATACTGAAAAAAATACATGTTGTAGTAAAAATATTCAACAAATACAGATAAATACATATTTCTAACATTATTTATATACCCGTTCTTCTGCAGATTTTGAAGTAAATGCAGTCTGTGAATCGTGTCGAGATTTTTTATAGATTTTCTGTAAAAATGAACATTGACAAAGCTGCTCCTACAATAAGAACTATAAAAGAATACATCATTTTATTCACAAAGACCAATTGTATTTATTTTTTCAACACAATGATGTGAAATAAATATGATTTATGCTATGTATACTTCATTTCAATGAGATATTCATCATAATTCTTTTGATCATATCACAAAAATTTCAATTTGTCTTGATTGTTTCAATGTTAATTTTTACACGTAAACACATTCACTCAGACCCAGTGTTAAATTACAATGGGTGCGGAGTAAATTTGTATTTTATACCGTTATGAAGGACCAGCAAACACATTTCCATGAACCATCCAGTTCAAAGAATATTGAATACACAGCTATAAATAATTAAACTTGATGGTTAACTATATAGATGTTATCAAAAAGATGATACACCACTTCTGTTCTCTACACAATAAAACAGCATTCTAAAACTCCAGAATTTTTGTGCAAAGCAAAAATATGTCTATTTGAGCATATAAAGCTAACGTCACATTGGGCCTTGATAATGGTTCCAGACCAGAACTAAACCTAACGATGACTGTATATGCCGACATAAATATAATGTGCTTGTTTTGCACTAAACTGCTGGAGTATCTGGGGTAAAGTGTACAGCTCTTTTATTGAATAACCTTGAGTGATAGACACACGTTGTACAGCTTTCATTGAATATTCTCCAGTGATAGACACAGTGCACAGCTCTTTTATTGAATATTCTTAAGTGATAGACACATGTTGTACAGCTTTCATTGGATATTCTTGAGTCATAGACAAAGGGGCACATTTACTTAGGGTCAAATATCAAGGGTCGATTAACCCTCGATATTCGACCGTCGAAGATAAATCCTTCGACTTCGAATTTAGCAATATTCGTTCGATCGAACAATTAATAAGGAATAATCATTCGATCGAACAATTAAATCCTTCGAATCGAACAATTCTAAGGATTTTAATCCATCGATCGAACGATTTTCCTTCGATCAGAAATTGGCTAGGACCTTCCCCATAGGCTAACATAGGTTTTAGGTGGCGAAGTAGGTGGTCGAAGTTTTTTTTAAAGAGACAGTAATTCAAATGGTCGAATAGTCGAACGATTTTTAGTTCGAAACGTTCAATTCGAAGTCGAAGTAGCCAATTCGATGGTTGAAATAGCCAAAAAAAATACTTCTATTCCTTCAGTCGAGCTAAGCAAATGTGCCCCAAAGTGTACAGCTCTTTTAGTGAATATTTTTGAGGGACAGACATAGACAAATATAGTGTACATCTCTTTTATTTATTATTTCACAGGCTGACAGCTTTCATTTTCAACTCTTTTAATGGATATTATAAAGGCATAAACAAATCTTTTATTAATGAATTGAGGCATAAACATATACTTTTAAAGCTCTTTATATTTGGGATCCACCTTAGGGCACATACAAAATCTACACACACACAGTCACATATACAGCCACACATAGACACACACAGAAAAATTTCTACA
Source organism: Xenopus laevis (assembly GCF_017654675.1). Classification (NCBI taxonomy): domain Eukaryota; kingdom Metazoa; phylum Chordata; class Amphibia; order Anura; family Pipidae; genus Xenopus; species Xenopus laevis. Next base: position 93,605,756 of record NC_054386.1, on the reverse strand, counting down.
CACACACACACAATATACAGACAGACATATACACACACACAGTCAAACAAAGACATAACACATACATACAAACATATATAGATATAAATAGACACACACACATAGAGACACATGCACATAGAGAAATACAAACATACACACAAATATACATACACAGACACCCAGCCCCTTCTCCCAGCTCAGCTCTTCCAAGCCTGTCTTATGTGCAGGTTATTGCTGACAGGTGGTGTATCTCTGGAGCAGTGTGTAGTCTAGGGACCTTGGACCTTTCTGTCAACATCTGACCATCTCTCTGTGATGTTGTATCTGGTGCTGTGTGCAAGTTGGATGTGCATGTAACCCTAACCCTAATACCCTAACCCTAATACACTAACCCTAATCCTAATACACTAACCCTAATACACTAACCCTAATTGCCTTTAATGCCACCAGGCCTGGAAGCAAATTAAGAGACTGGGTTGGTACAAGGATCCCAAAATGCATTGTGTTGCTTTGCACACTTGTTGAGATTTTTATCTGTTCCTTGTGGCTGATAAATTCTCCTCCATTTCCAGAATATTACACTGAATCCCACCTTTCATATGCCTCTTTGTTGCTTATCTTTCTCGTAAACTACCAGATATTTATAATGAAGCTCAATATATAACTTTCAGTATGTTGGTGTTCTGCAGTGTTTGGATCTCCTTTATCCCAGCCTATCTGAGCCCCAAGGGGAAGTATCTGACATCTGTTGCGATATTTTCCATACTTACTTCTGGTTTAGGACTTCTTGGCCTTATATTTGCCCCTAAGTGCTACATCATTCTTTTAAAGCCAGAACAAAAGACAAGAATATATTTAATACAATTAAAAAATAAATATCATTAATTACAAATATACAACGTTTCTCCAAATTTCAACTTGCATTTATTTGATGTACCAGATTTTCACATGATCCGATAATCATTAATAGTTGCTACCACTTCAGTTTTTTGTTGGAAATTAAAGGTTATAAGAGGGGTCATTAGAAATGTATATAAAACAAGAAATAATAATCCCTGGCTCGAATCCCAGCAATACCTGACAGAAATAAAAGAGGATCATTATATATGTGTGACAGAGTTATGTCACTTAAATAAATTTCTTTTTTTTGTTGTTGTTGAGATATGTGTGGAGGACAGTACTTTCTTACTTTCTTTCTTCTCTGTCTTTTCTACCTCTGCTGGCCAGCGCAAACTCTCTTTCTTAATCTGTCTTTCATTACTTCTTGTGTCTGTCCTACACCATTCTCAGGCTTGTAACATATTTTTTCTCCCTGTGTTCAACATGGCAACAACAGGGTTAAAAAAAAGCCATGTAAACGCAGTCTGTTTTGCAGCTCTATAAAGTTAGAACATTTAAAGATTAGTTTTTCTTCTTAGAAGAGCAACTTGCCACTAAAATATACCCTTTATATATGAGTTCAAACTTTAACATCTAAAGTTTAAAATACTTTACCTGAGTTTCCCAAGTTGATGAGTCTGCACAGGGTTTGGTGAAACACACGGGTGTAGCCTGATTGTCGTCAGCTGTGCACAGACATTTCACAGCTTGGAATTCAAACTTTGTTTAAATGTGAGTTTCTTTTTACCTTTTTTATGTTGTCATCTATGAAGGCTAATATGTAAATGTACATGTAGAAATTGCAATTATTGTTAAAATTGAACATTTGTTTAATGTGAGATGGATGATGTCACAGAACCACAAAGCATTCTGGGAGCCTTGGGTATAAAAAGCCGCTCCCAGTCAGCACGGGAGTGTCTGTCTGATGTTGGCTCTCTTCAAGGAAAGACCTAGAGAAACTGTTCTGATGCCATGCTGAAATTGAGCTGTGTAACGCTTTTTCCTTCTGCTTTAAAGAAATAAAGCTACATTTTTCATTGCCAAGCAAGCTTCAGCAACCTCTGTTAAAGGGGCCCACACCACAATATGTAAAAAAGTATTTGTACCCTTCTTAATTTTCCATGTTCAGTGGTTTGTGATCATTGTAATATAAAACAGGTCTGAGCTGCCGGATTTTCAGATTCAGACTTTTTCATCCTTGAGGCCTAATAAATTCTGAAAAATGTGTGATTTTTTTTAAAAGTCTGATTTTTTTTTTTTTTAAAAAAACAACACATTTTTCATGATTTTTGCATTCAGAGTTTAGTAAATAACCCCCCAAATGTCACCTTTAAGTTACATTTTGGAGGCTTATTGATTAATGGTTGGATTATAGTTTTTATAGGGGTTTTTAGGGGTTTAGGGGTTTTTGAAACCACGACTAAACTCACAAATCGCGACTGTCAATTAGTGATGGGCGAATTTATTTGGCAGGTGCAAAATTGCGGCGAATTTGTGCGATTCGCCGCCAGCGAATAAAAACGCCTAAGAAAATTCGCCCGAAAAAAATCGCCGGCGTAAAAAAAAAACGGGCGCCAGCGTAAAAAAAACAGGCGCCGGCATCAAAAATGGGTGCCGGCTTCAAAAACGAGACACAGGCGCCGTTTCGCTAATTTTTCGCCATTTCGTGAATTTCACGGCGAAGCAAAATGGCGCAAATTGCCCATCACTACTGTCAATGAATGTATGGTTTAAAAAAGTACAAAAAATAGATCTGAACAATCCAAAAAAAATGAGCTTTTTAGGAATATAGGAAAACAACACTTTTTTTTTGATTCATGAAAAAAAAATCATGTCAATTGTTATTAAATGGGCCCCTTAGGGCCTAATAAAATGGTTAATTCTAAACAACTTTTTTCAATGGGCCGTAGTTATTTATTTTCAATAGTTTTTAATTATTTGTCTTCTTCTTCTGACTTAACAACCAGACTGCTTAAATTTGAGAATTGCTGAATAAAAAGTTAATAATTGAAATAATGAAAACCAACTGCAAATTTTCTCAGAATGTCACTCTTTACATCATACTGAAAGTTAACTCAAAGGTGAACAACCCCTTTAAATTACTGAATTGATTCAAAGAATAAAGATATTTAACTTGCTGCACTACCTTTACCAGCAATGACACTGCAATATCAAGTCCATTAAGTGTGTCTGGGGGTGGGGAGAGACCACTGATAACTTGATACCAATGAACCCCAGAATTGGTATCTTTTACATGTTGCCCAAAATACATAAGGAAGGAAACCCAGGGTGATCCATCATTGCTGGTATTGGAACATTAACTGAGGGCATATCTGGCTGGGTAAAAAACATCCTGAAGCCAATTGTAGGAAAAACACCCAGCTTTATACAAGACACCACTGACCTTTTAAACTGGCCAATATAGGTCCACTTCCAGAGAGCACCATCCTAGCTACCATAGATGTGGAGTCTCTGTATACCAACATCCCACATGAAGATGGTATTGCAGCCTGCCAGCACTTCCTAGAAAAAAATCATATGCCCAACTCTACAACTGATCAGATTTATACTGACACACAACTACTTCTCTTTAGGGGATGCCATGTACCTCCAACTGATGGGAAGTGCTATGGGAAGCAAAAAGGCACCTCAGTATGCCAATCTGTTTATGGCACAGTTAGAGGAAAATTACCTGGCTTCCTGCAACACCAGACCCTTAACCTATTTACGGTTTATAGAAGACAACTTATCATATGGACAGAATCAGAAAAAGAACTATTGGCATTCCACCAAAGATTTAACCAATTCCACCCCACCATCAACCTTACCCTTAACCACTCTTACTCACACACCAACTTCTTGGATACAACCATCTACATCAAAACTGGAACCATACAAACATCCCTATACCAAAAACCAACAGGCCATCCTGCATATCTTATGTGGGACAGTTTTCACCTCATCACATAAAAAAAATCAATTGTATTTAGCCAGGCTCTTAGATACAACCGGATTTGCGCAAACCTTGATGACAGAAATAAACATCTCCATTCCTTACGGAAAACTTTTGTTAATCAGGGATACCATCCGCAGGTTATTGATGATCAAATCCACAGAGCAACTCAAACACCCAGATACACACAAAGAAAAGACAGAAATCAACAGGGTACCTATTGAAGTTACCTACAACCCACAACTGAACATTATTAGAAAAATAGCCTGCATAACATACTCCATACAGATACCCGACTAAAACAAATATTCCCGGAACTACCTCTCGTCTTATAGACAACCACCTAATCTGAGGGAAATGATTGTCAGAAGTCTCTTCCTAAAAGAACTAAAGCAGCAACATTTCCCTGCAACAGACGTGAAACCTGCAAATACACCCTGTGCAAAGATCCGAATACACATAAAGTCTACACCATTCTGGACCACTATTCGTGTGCTTCATCCAATGTGGTATACATGATTACATGCACTAGGTGCTCTACAGGAGGCAAATACATTGGTGAAACAGGACAAAAATTGAGCACCAGGATGAACCATCACAGACATAAAATCAACAGCAAATCATGTGATACACCAGTGGGGCAACATTTCTGCAGTCAAAATCACAGTGTTCAGGACGTGCAGGTCTTAATTCTAAAAGGGAACTTTAAAACTGAACGGGAAAGGAAGATTTATGAATCGAAATTGATGGAGTTATTTAACACATTAAGACAGGGCCTTAATTTAGGGTCAGGTTTCATGTCACACTATGTGACCTGACTGAATCCAGACTCCTGGACTATTTACAACCCACCCTAATTGATTGTATTATCTCTACATTTGATCTCTATCTATCTGTAACTTCCTAATTTATTGCCCTTGAATCCCTGTCACTGATCTAACAGAATATATGCTGAGCCTTTCTAGCTTTCATTTGTATTTTTGTAGCTTTCATTTGTATCTAGCCATGGGGACCAATAACTAGTCAGTAGTAGTTCATATAAATAGTTAAAAAAAACTAATGTGCTAATAATAAAGTCTTTTATAATTTATTGAGGGATTTATTGAGGGATTGAATATTAGAGACTATGAAATAGAACTGGTGGAGTCGTTTACCTACTTGGGAAGTGTTGTTACCAGAGATGGTGGTGCAGAAGATGATGACGTAAAAAATCGAATAAAGAAAGTAAATGGAGCATTTATCCAGTTGTACCCTATATGGAGAAATAAAAACATCTCAAAAAGAACCAACGTTTGCATTTTTAATACTAATGTGAAAGCAGTCCTTTTATAGGCAAGTGAAACTTGGAAGGTCACACAACCTTCTTTATAGGTCCCTGGTGAGGCCTCATCTGGAGTATGGGGAGCAGTTTTGGACTCCAGTCCTTAAGAGGGATATAAATGAGCTGGAGAGAGTGCAGAGACTAAGTGCAACTAAACTGGTTAGAGGGAGGGAAGAGTTAAATTATGAGGGGAGACTGTCAAGGTTGGGGTTGTTTTCTCTGGAAAAAAGGAGCTTGCGAGGGGACATGATTAGACTTTACAAGTACATTAGAGGACATTATAGACAAATAGCAGGGGACCTTTTTTACCCCCCATCCCCTTTAGACTAGAAGAAAAGAACTTTCATTTGAAGCAACGTAGGGGGTTCATCACAGTCAGGACAGTGAGGTTGTGGAATGCACTGCCGGGTGATGTTGTGATGCTGATTCAGTTAATGACTATAAGAGGGACTTGGATGATTTTTTGGACAGACATAATATGAAAGGCTATTGTGATACTAAGCTCTATAGTTAGTATAGATATGGGTATATAGAATTTATGTAAAAGTAGGGAGGGGTGTGTGTATGGATGCTGGGTTTTCATTTGGAGGGGTTGAACTTGGTGGACTTTGTCTTTTTTTTGTAACCTATTACCACAAAAATTCAGATCTTTGTAAACAGGTGCATACGGAGACTTATAAATATAAAATAGCTGGAGAAAGTGACAAATGAAGAACTGTGGAACCACTAACCAGCTACCAATAGAAATTCAGTTAAGGAACAAGAAGTGGGGCTGGATAGGCCACACATTCAGGAAGGGAGAGGAATCTATAGAAAGAAGAGCCCTAGAATGGAATCCACAGAGATCAAGAATAAGGGGACGACCTTGAAAAACATGGAGAAGATCAGTTGAAGATATTATAAAGATGGGAAAAACATGGAATGAGATCAAGAGTATAGCAACAAATAGATCTGAATGGAGAGTCTTCACGGATGCCCTATACTCCACTGGGAGTCGAAGGAATATGTTATTTGTACAATTATTCTAATTGCTAGACTGGAAGAACCACAGTAATTAGTTTCTATATTAAGTAACCTATAAATAGTGTATTCCCCAGGTAACATCCGACTTCAGTTAGATCCCAAAGGAAGAAAACAGAATCGGAAGAAAACAGAATCTTGCCCAAGAGAGAACATTCTTTCAGGAATGCTAATTTGTCAGGAAAATAAATAGTCTGCTCAGTTATAAACACTTAAACATTACATTACACTAAATAAAACTGCATTACTGCTGTATTCTGAAAGAACTGAATAACTGCCTGTTTTGGGGGTGATTTACTTTCCATTCATTTAAATGTCGGCTATGGACGCAATATGAATGAGAAAAATGTATGTCTTCCATCATACAACTCACGTAGCATTAGGCAGTGATGACCAAATCTGTGAAAAAATTAGCAAATCAGTGAAAAGTTTTCGAAACACAGTGAAGTTAATAGGCATCAAAATATTTTTACGCCCAACAATTTTTTCTCACTCCAAATGCATTAAAGCCAATGGGTGTTTTTTATAATAGTGAATTTTTTGTCTCTGTGACAATTTTGTCTTGGCAACTTTTTTGTTTTTCACCGAGGATTTAGAGTGCAATTGCTGCTAACATACTATAATTTCCAGTGCACTGTATCAAAGGTGGCATTAGCATCCCATAGTTTGTAGGGACTATTGTTTAGAGTCATGGTAATTTCAGTTTTCCCTAGTGTCTATAGACACACTTGTGCACCAGAGAAGACTGGGCAGGCACATTGGCAACTATGTGTAAGTGCCATGAGCATGTCTGGGTATTATTTAAATAATTGATATGCAGTAAATTATGAAAATGATGCTTATAATATTGTAATAATATATTTTAATGGTTTATATTCTTAGGGGAAATAAAATAAAAATCTTAATGTAAATGCAAACAATTTTTTCTTTGTGAGTACAATTTTTTCAAACACCCCCCAAATCTATTTATTGGTCTGCCACTGAAAAATTGCATTTTTATCGATTGCACCAGACGCAGTGTTCATAATAAAAACTTGCTAAAAGGGTATAGTTCTATGCAAAGAAAGAAATGTATAATGTACTATGCAAATTTAAAATGAGTATTTATTGCAATCATTATACATTCCATAAATACAATTTGTATTGAACAATTCCACAAGAATGTTATTGGAAACTAACCAGTGATGTGATTCCATTGAATTAAACATTATTGTTAATAACCTTGTCTCAAAGGGGTAGTTCACCTCTAAGATAACTTTAATCTTAACTAAATGTAATTTAGAATGTAACTATTTTAAGCTTTTCAATGGAGGTCACAGACCCCATCTAAAAAATGAATGCTCTGTAAGGCTACAAATGTATTGCTGCTTTTTATTTCTCATCTTTCAATTCAGTCCTTCTCCTATTCATATTCCAGTCTTTTATTTAAATCAATGCATGGTTGCTAGGGTAACCATTTGGACCATATCTTTTTAGTGTATAAATTGGACTAAACTCTCCAGCTTTGGACTCTTATTGGTCCATAGAAGTATATTGGGATGTATAGGAGCAAGAGAAAGTTACTCTATTTGCATCAATTTAGCATATGCAAATCTGAAGGACCATTGTATTTCCTGCCTGACTGGTGTAGCTAAATATGTATAAAAATCAGGGACATCTAGACCTCCTTGTGCTTGTTGTCTTTGCAAGATCCCTCTATGTGTTCTTTGTCTAATACATCCCCATATATATTTATAGCATAAGTTTTGAAAACTCTACAGGGCCAGTCTGGAAACAGCTATTTGGAGGGTCGCAAAGTGATATAGTTGGGGTAAAATAGTAATTATCAGCATGGCAATGCTGCCAAACCACAATAAGTTCAATTTCCCCCATTTCTGTATGTCTCTTGTCATGGATCTCCATAATGTCACATAATTTGCTTTAAACAAGGTGTTATAGTTTGGGGTGATAAGAATTCCCAAGTATTTAAGGCAATGTGTTTGCCACTGGTAGTCACAATTTAATTTCAACAGCTTCAAAGTAGCTGCCAATATGTTGAATGGTAGTAACTGAATTCCTGATGTAGATTTGGAAGAGATTTAAGAGGTCAAGTCAATGTAAATAGACAGACTTCAAATAATTTCCTTGTCAAGTAAACGCCACTTATATCTGGTTTAGGTCTTAAACTGTTTTAAACTGTTTGTGAAAGGCTCTAAGCTCAACACAAACAGGAGAGGGGGACAGTGGGCAGCCCTGTCTTGTACCATTGTGAATAAAAGTAAACCCGATGGTTTCACCTGTGCCAATGGTTTGGAGTATAACCCTTTGAGTGCTGTAAAAAAGAACCCAAGGATGCCCAATATCTCAATGGTGGAGAACATGAAACCCAGTTGACATTTTTGTTTTATACAGTACAAATTCTACTTTCAAACTTCACCCAATAAAAATCACCTATTATTCATTACCTTCAAATAAGAAAATACTTCTGGGAAGGAAAAAAATCAAAAATAGGTACTGATGCATTTTTCTTAGAGTTAGTTGCACAAGTACTTTACACTGTGTCAGTGAACAAGTAGATTAGACATAGACTGTACTGGCGCTCATTTATTAATAAAGGACAACATTGCCTCAATGCAGTAATCAATAGCACCAATTAGATATCTGCTTTCTGTATTTTACCATTAGCAGACTCATCATGGCATATTGCATTATGGCAATTTTGCTCAGTGTTAGTAAATTAGTTCCAAAAGTTGTTTATCTGTCTACCTGGCAAAATAATAATAGTATTAAAATAGGTATGTTGAAAAATAACAATTACCCCTAGTTATTTAATTCCCCCTAGATTAATTGCATTTTATACAGCAACTGCCTACAGTAGGTAATTCTGAATCATTTTCTATGAAGATATTACAATAAATGCTTTGATTGCTAATTAATTGTGTTGTGAGTAATACTTACCGGTATTACTCACAACACAATTTATTAGCAATCAAAGCATTTATTGTAATAAAAGGCACCTGTCAGCCTCCTCAGAGACCTAATATTTAGCTTTTTTCTGTCCCCTATGGATAAACAAGTATTATATATTATCACAGGCTTGACTGGGAGGCTTAATGGCTTCTGGAATGAGTTATACAAAGACTGCATTGTGACAGACAATACAGCATACTCCATATTTACAACTGAGGTTAGTCATGTGTACAGTGCATTTTTTGCGTGATATTGGTATATTTTATTCCTGAGCTTAAATTTTCATAGTAACACTTGAAAAATAGCCCTACAGCTCGAAACGTGTTGTGTTAAATAAGCAAAGTAGCAGCATTGTTTCTGCATTGGCATATCTGTTCCCACATACATTTACTTTGTTTATAGGCAGTCACTATTTCCCAGGCTTTTCTTATTATTCAGAAATGTAACTTATTAAAAACTTCAAGATTACTATTAGGCTATTACTATTTGGTTTTTTGAAGGGCTGTTTGGGTGAAAACTGCCTGTCTGGATTTTCAAATGAGAAAATCCAGACAGGACACTGAAGTAAATGACATGGTGAACAGCCAATAGCTGATCACCACATCATCAGCCCTATTCATTACCCCCTTCTGCCACCACATCATTAGTTCCGCCCCAAATGACACCCGTAATGCCCACCACCCAGAGTTAATTTAGAAAAAAGGTGGCAACCCTTATTGCTATTGTGAAGAGCTTGAGAGATCAATCTGGCTACATCTTTGTGGACTATAAACAAGGTAACCTATTTTAGCTCTCATTATTTAAACCATCATAATATATATTGTTTTTCACTAGTTTTCTTTGATTAGCTAGCATCTGCATTGCATGCATCCACTGTTATCCTATTGTAACATGACAAGCTGAAGTTTCTTTGGAAAAGCGAAACATTTCCATATAATATCTAATTATTTATGTTAACTAGGCAGTGTTGGACTGGGATGCCAGGGGCCCACCAGAAAACTTTAGACTATGGACCCACTGGTATATCAAGTTACTAAATTCTTTCATCATTAAGCATTTTTCCCCATAAAGAATTAAGGAATGACCATGAAATAGGCCAAACGGTTCGAAGCCAGAGGGCCCACTGACACCTGGGCCCACCTGGAGTTTTCCTGGTATCCAGGTGGGCCAGTCCGCCACTGGTACTAGGCACTAGCACTAATCCACTGCAGAGCTAGTATCCACAAGGTTCTAGTTATTCTGCAAGAGGCTGGCCAAACAGGGTAGTACACATCAAAAAGGTATTGAGGACATTCTGTATGCTAATATTTTTAATTTTTTATTCCTAGTTACTTCTGATGAAATCGGACCCTCTTAACATAACTACAGTTACTTTTATCATCTGGAATAAATCTTCATATATTTGACATGTATGAGGATTGTTGTTTCTTAAAATGACATTATTGATTTAATAGCACAAGGAAATCTGAAAAATGAAGGAGGATACTTATTTATCTTAGTATATTAAAGCTGAATATGCAGCAGAAAACTAGCCATGAAATGTCACATACTTGATAATAAAAATGCCCTGCCAGCCTAATTGGGACAAGAAAAACACAGAAAAGTCAATATTTCTGCTCAACAATCAACAGAATTCTATCTTCTAGCAATGGAAAGCAATCAGTCTGTTAACGAGTTTATTATAGTGGGATTCACTCAACTGACTCAACATCAACAATTATTGAGCCTGTTGCTACTCTTAGCTTATTTTGTTATTCTGACTGGCAATATGGTGGTTGCTTTTGTTATCCTTTATGATCATCGCCTCCATACCCCTATGTACTATCTCATTTGCTCCCTGTCTGCGATTGAAGTAAGCATTGTTTCATCTGTATTCCCTACTTTTTTTCCTATTGTTTTATTTGGAAAGACAAACATTTCATTAAGATGTTGTCTCCTTCAAATGTATTTTTTCCATTCATTAGTTATATCTGAAAATTACCTGCTAAATGTTATGGCCTTTGATCGATATATAGCCATTGTTCATGCACTGCGATATCATTCTATCATGACATCTAAGCTATGTAAGGTCTTGATCTGTGGATGTTTCCTCTTTGGTTTTTTGGCCCCATTAATCTTGCTCATTCTGGTTTCAGGTATGCCATTCTGTGGGCCAAATGAAATCAGACATCTTTTTTGTGACTCTTCTCCACTTTTAACTTTAGCCTGTGCCAACAACTCAGTCAAAGTTTTCCTTGATTTAGCCATTACATCCCTTCCAATAACTGTAACTGCCTTTTTGATTATAATGACCTATTCAAAAATTTTCTTGGTCATATTGAAAATGAGAACACAAGAGGAACGAAAGAAAGCATTGTCAATTTGTGCATCTCACATTATAACTGCCTTCTTCTTCTATGGAAGTGGAGCCTTTATTTATTTTGAACTCCACAAAAGATACTCTTCAGAATATGACCTAGCAACAGCGATCCACCATTCTGTTCTGACCCCACTTTTCAGCCCACTGGCATACAGCCTACCAAACACTGAAATCAAGAATTCTGTCAAGAAATTCTTATTTTCAAAGAGACTTTTTAACAGAAATCTAAGTATTGGCCCTAGGCAATTCAAATAAATTGTATACATTTTGCAATTGTTTTATTAGAGACAGAGTTATGCAAACCTTTTTGAAAGTCTGTTTCATCTCATCTCAAAATTCACAAAGTTCTGATATACAGAAGTTAATATATTCACAGCAGGCACAATATAATAAGTTATACCCTAAGTAGCAGGCATTGTTCCTATCGTTATAGCCAAGTCAATAATGTCCCAATTTAAGGGGACAAAAAGATGTGATATGCAAAGATATGTTACAAAGATTACATCTACAAAAAAAGATATGTCAAGGCTCCCGTGGTTCGCTTCCTCTGCCGGTGTAAATAATGTCTGTTCTCCCTCAGACTTGTAGTAGACTTTGAAAGCAGCTAGTACGTTGCAGGAAGCAAATGAAGCGGAAGTGAGCTCACTTTACCAGGACTACTATCCACATAAGAAGGACATTCGCAATGGAGATTCCAAAGCCCTTGAGTAAGTCGTAAAGACGAAACGCGTTGAGCAGTGACGTCATCCACAGGTGCCCACAGACGCCGGCAATTACCTTCTGCACAGACTGCTTGGAGAACCGGAAAGCGGCAGGACGGTGACTCATAATTGTTTTATGCGCATTTTTACAAAGACCATTGTGAGTGCAATTTTAACTTATTGGCGATTAAAGTATTTGCGGTTTTACACTATGTCAGTGCATTTTTATAGAGCTGCAGATTTTGGGCAGATTGGTGAATCTTCAGCTCAATAATTCCCTCAATGCATATTTCCTTTTAAACTTTTGTGAGTAACCCACCATTTGAATATATCACACCGCATGCTTTGGAGTGGCATTACAAGGGGTGCATAGCTTGGATAAGCAGAATAATAAGGGCACTTATGTTCACTATTTAGCTTAAGCACTAAGTAGTGTGTCAACATAATTACAAAATACTGCACTATATTGGTATCATTTTTCTTGTCTTTTTTGTCCAACCTCGTGCTATTGAGTGCTGGTTTTTTCTTCAATATTGGTTGGATTCTACTACAAGTCTGAGAAAGATTTCATCTAGCCATACTTTTCATATAATTTTTTTTATTAAACTATACATTAATGATAGATAAATAACAGATAGATACATGCATACATACAGAGACATATTGGATTAAAAATAAAGTAAAAACCATGTTTCCAACGGGTATGAGTGATTTTCGAAGTATATTACCTCTTTTTTTTGTCACCTTTGATTTATGCCTGTTTATGGATGGGCAAATTTGACCCATTCCACTTCGCCGAAAGTTCACCGCCGGCAAAATTTGCCGCAACTCATTAAAGTCTATGGGCGTCAAAATCTTTTTGATGCGCGTCAGTTTTACCCTCCCATTGAAGTCTATGGGCATTTCTGCTGAAGCAAATTTTCTGGGAAAATGTAATAATAAATAAGCGTAAAAAAACAGAGCGGATTTAATCAGAGCTTGTAGCAGAAAATATTGATATAAATTCAGACTTTGAAAAATAACCCCCTTAATGTGTAAGGCTATAGTGAATTGAACAGCACGGTTACTCTAACAGTCAGATATTAGCTTTACCCCGATAGTTGCTCCAGATGAAAACCTATTACTCTCAGGGGTGGGCCCTAGCAATGGTGTGGAGGCAGGGTACAATATAACTGTAATCAGTGAGATGTCCAAAGAATGGGCACCAGTGGTTTGTGAACCATTAACCAGAACTGATTTATTTAGAACTAAATGCAAAGGAGAATAATGCAATAACACAGAGCACAGTCATTGAGTGGTCAGTACATATTCACAAATAAAACCAGGAACAGAGATAAACCTTCACTAAAGCTTGAGAGAGGGGTATCATACAGTCCACCCAGAACTTCTCTTCTTCCTCTGGGGACACCTCTTAAATGTAACCCAGGTGAGAATCTATCTAATCCCTATAATCTGTACACTGGTTCCCTGACTGGACAACAATGGCCATGGGCATTTAATCCCTTCTGTACTCCTCTGTGGAGCCAAGGGCTGTTTATACAGCTAGCCCTAAACCTGGCTATCTCTCCTAAAGAGACCTATGACAGAATCTAGCTGCCCATAAATAAATCCTGCACTAATAAGGTGCTCCAGTTGATTCTCATCCACTTACACATAGGAGAGTACTTGGCAAAAGCCTCTAGAGCCATATGGCTTATCCTTTTATATTAAGCCCACTTCCACCTTGTGGTCAAACTTGGGATAGTTGGGCACATGCTGTGACCCAGGAAGAGAAGAATAATTCCCTCCAATAACTAAGGGCCCCTTTGTCATGGGGCCTATAGGCTCTCAGAGAGGGTGTAGTCCAGACGGAAGGAAGGAGGAAGCTTAGGGGTTAAAGTCCAAGTTTGCAGTACAAATAGGGATCAGGCATAAACATATCCAGGCAGAAGTTCAATAGGCAGGCTGATTATTAGCAAAGTCGAGATTCAGGCAAGGTCAGAAGTCCAATAAACAGTTTAACAGGAATTATAAAGCACCCAGGAATGTTCCAAACAAAACCTATAATCGGGCATTGAACCCATGACCTTAGCGTCCATTTATTTTGAAATTTGGGCGCTGCCATCTTGAACGCGGTGCCGAAGAGGAGCGGATTGCCATCAGGTGCTCCTGACACCCTTTAGTAACCAAACCTTAGCAGAATCCACAATAAATGATGACACCATTTACCAGTTCCCTACAAATTTTTTTTTTTTTAATTGTAATATTGGTGTGTAGGCAGCCATCTAAGATCTTTGTGCCTAATCTAGAGCTTTCAGAAGGAGTCAACACTGCTTTATGGATCATGGAAGAATATTTACCAGTGAAAATGAATTTTTAATTTGTTCTGATCTCTACAATGCTGATTAATTAATATAATAACTTGTTTCCAGATAACGGATCCTATACCTGTATTATCAAAATATGTTTCTCAATTCTCCAATTACTTAGGAGTAAGTAACACCTGGTGGCATCTCATTGGTTCATCCTATTCCTGCCCCTCTAGTGAAAAAATAAGCATAAGTAAGATTCCTCTTTCAAAGGCAATATTCTCAATGAATAATGAATATTGTGAAATAATTACTTTTTCAGTCCATGTAGAAGTGGAATAAGCCTCAATAATACAACATTTACCTTAAGTCATTTTTAGCAATCATTGCTATATTCCAATTTTAAGCAATTTATTGATAAATAGTATTTTTTATTAGCAATGTAAAATAATAATAGATCTATAGTTCTCTTTATTTAGTGCTCCCTAAAATAAATTTTCTGGAATATACAGATGCAGCCACTTTGGTTTGTCTGTTTGACACAGAATAACTAAACACAGATATCCCATTTATCTCATTTAACACAGAAAACTGTGACACAACATCCCATCTAATTAAAGCATTCACCATTGTGAACAATGGTGCTTTGGTATGCTAATGAAAAGGTTAAATGCATTAAATGAGTTAAGATAACTTTAGATAACACAGTTTCTTCAATTAACTCTGAGTCATGACGCATTTAACTCACAAATCCAAGTGGCTTCATCTGTATACTAACCTTTTAAACTCACTGGGATAACTAACACATTATACTTCTCTTAGAGTTTTTTATAGCAATTACTCATAGGGCAGACTACATTACTATAATGGTGTGTTGTTTATTTATACATCAGCTTGATATAGTGGTTCAAAGGACTCTAGCAACCAGCCAGTGATTGAAAGAAGCATAAAGATAAATTGTCAAAAAAAACAATAACATTTGAAACTCAGAGAAAAAAAGATGCAATCCTACGATTAGTGAGGACTATTTTAAACATGAAATGAGGTAGAATACTTCATAACATAATTACAAAAGTTGTAACACTCACATAAATGGTTAATTGAACCTTGAAAATCAAACATTTTAAAAAGAAAATGGATTTATTGTTTGCTATTGGTTATCGCCAAGCTGAAAAATTAAATAGTATTTCAAAAAGTGTAAGACAATGTTGAATTGCTTGGGGTACTCTTTAAGTTAAAGTGACATTTACCTTACAAAAACATGTAGGGGCAGATTTATCAAGGGTCAAATTGAAAAATCTAATTTTTACAATCGAATGTCTAGGTTGTTTTATCAAAGGTCGTGGTGAATTTTCGAATAAAAAAAATCGAGTTTCGAGCTTTTTTTTGTGTACCTCGACTAGGGAATAGTCCAAATTCGAATCAAATTTAAAAAATTTGAATATTCAAATATCGAAATTTATCATGTACTATTATCTGCTAACTGAAACCTGCCAAATTGCTGTTTCAGCCTTTGGGAGATCTCCTAGAACAAATTTGGAATTATTTGGTGGACTTTTTTTGGGGAATATGAATACGATCCGAATTCGATTTGAATTATTGAATACAGCCTATTCACCGAAGTTAAAAAATTTGATTTTTTTAATACATTTTAGTTGGTCTTTTTTTTTCAAATTTCGAGTTGATGGGAGTTTAAAATAACTCCCATCAACTCAAAATTCGTCCCTTGATAAATCTGCCCTGTAGTGAAGGTCAACTGCTATTTTTTAACACAGTTAAGATAAAATGGTTTGGACATTGCTTTTAATTGAGTGTACATGGGATTAGGTTTTGCAAGGAAAAGGGTACACAAGGATCGGTAGCATGGAGTGTAAAGGAAGTTAGAAGAGTATTCTAGAAAAGCAAGGCATCAAAAAACTTTGTGTACTTTTACAAATCGGAGTGTTATCCTTAATGAGACTTGGTTGGTTTTGTTAGCCAAACCAACTAAGCTTTTAAAGGTAAATAATTTTAAACATAAAAAAATAAGGTAAATGAATAAAACAATGCAGGAGTGTTGTAATAACTTTTAGACCTGGATAGGATATTAACAGTTCCCGTGAAAACCGATGGGTAAAACAGAAACCATCGGGAAAATGTAATAAATAAGCCTATAAAATCCGAGTGGATTTGATCGGAGTTTGTAGCAGAAAAGGTTGAGATAAAATCGGAAATTGATAAATAACCACCCCATGTTAGAAGGAGAAAAGAGATTTTGCAGAAAAAGTGCACCAAGATATAATTGATTGTTAAATCAAACATAGCCTATGCAAATTTAGGTAACATAGTAACATAGTAAGTAAGGTTGAAAAAAGACACATGTCCATCGAGTTCAACCTTTTTTTTTTTTTTATATATTAACTACCTATCTGCCAGTTGATCCAGAGGAAGGCAAAAAAAACCCATCTGAAGCCTCACCAATTTGCCTCCGAGGGGGAAAAATTCCTTCCTGACTCCAAAATGGCAATAGGACCAGTCCCTGGATCAACTATGTACTATGAGCTATTACCCATATCCCTGTATTCCCTCACTTGCTATACACCATCCAACCCCTTCTTAAAGCTATCTAATATATCAGCCTGTACAACTGATTCAGGGAGAGAATTCCACTGTAAAAAACCCCTTCCGAATATTTAGGCGGAACCTCTTTTCTTCTAATCGGAATGGGTGACCTTGTGTCAGCTGGAAAGACCTGTATAAGTAAAGAAAAGACTTCTCAGCAAACAGTTAATTGCATAATCCTCCACATCAAACATTTTAATTGGGGAAATATTATGGGTTGACCTCCAAGGACTAATTAATTAAATTGACTTAAGCATGTTCTAAAAAGATACTATAAAGTAGGAAGAAATTACTTGCCTTGCTTTATTTAAAATGGAGTTACAGAAAGGTAAGGTAACAAATTCCCATGATATATACAAACCTAAGGAACAGATATGAAGGCTTCTTTGCTAAATATCACCATCCTTATATCTGCTTCAGTCTTTAACTCTTGTCTTGAAAAAACCCAACTGAAGACTTCTTGACCATTGCAGAATCCAAATACAAAAATTTATATAAAAAAAATATATGTCCCAAGGCTTCTTAATGTAAAAACAAGTCATTTATTGATAATCACATTTAAAAAGTTTTCGGTACATACTGACCCCACATGGCCCACCTTACGCGTTTCGTATCCTCCGGCACTTAGTCATAGGTGTGTCTGTCATAGGTGTATCTGCAGACAGACACACCTATGACTTAGTGCCGGAGGGTACGAAACGCGTAAGGTGGGCCATGTGGGGTCAGTATGTACCGAAAACTTTTTAAATGTGATTATCAATGAATGACTTGTTTTTACCTTAAGAAGCCTTTGGACATATATCTTTTTGATATAATTTTTTGTATTTTGATTGCCTTTGGAACTGGGGCGGGTCCCTCTGGCTTAGTTGGAGATTTACGGAAACAGTCATATGGACTCCCGACCTACAAATTACATTGCGGAATCCATTCACCTGTTCTCTGGAACAGAATTAAAAATCAACATTACTGTCATCCTCCCCACTTGCACTTGATTCTAAGCCATCGCCTCTGACAAGAGGCTCTCTACAAAACTTTCCTTTCTTTTGAAAAAATATATAACTATTTGCTCATCTAATAGTACTGTAACTTACCAACCTTTCCTATACTTATATAGTATTACTTAACTCTAAAACATCGTTCTAATTCCATATATCGCTTGCTCATTTTAGCAAAGGTTATTTATAGTGATGGGCGAATTTATTCTCCAGGCGCGAATTCGCAGCAAATTTGCTGCCGGCGAATAAATTCACAAAACTACAGTGAAAATTTGCCAGCGTCAAAAAAAGTCATCACTAGTTATTTATCAAAGATTTTGAATGTATGTGAATTTTCTTTTACGATAATAAAATCAAATCAACTCACAAATTGAATGGGAGTTTATTAAAATTATTTTTATTAAACGACTAATTTTCGATAGAATAGTCCAGATCCAAATATTCGAATCGAATGCGAATGAAGTTATCCTCCGAAAAAAACCTCAAATGTCACAAAGGCAATATATTCAAATGGTTCAATGGACCTCTGCCATTGCGAAACAAAAAAAAAAACGGCTGGACAGCTCTCTGGTTAAAAATTTATTTAGCAGGCTGTGGATATTCATCCTAACGCTGATTCGGGGAATCACTCCCTTAATCATAGGGACAAATTTACTAAAGGGTGATGTGACTAACGGGCGCTGGCGTAAATTCGCTAGCAAAGGAGATAGAATGTAGCGCTATTTCGCACTCTATCACTAGGCAAATTTTCACTCTGGCGAATGGACGTAACTAGGCAAATTCACTAAGATGCGGATTTTAATGAACGTTACCTCTTGCTCCAGACTTGCCTTCGCCACCTCAGACCAGGCGAAGTGCAATAGAGTAGATAGGAGTTGCTCAAAAAAAGTCCCAAAATACGCTGGCAACTTTTCATTTTTCAGGGTGATAGGCTGCAAAAAATCGTATATTTTTTTGTAGGGTACTCTGCTCCCCCCTACATTTTTATTAAATATTAAGATTCGCCATCATTCTGTGCCCTGGACACAACTTTGCATTTTAGTGAATTAGCGCTGTCCTGATGAATTTTTGCCTGGCGAAGTGTAGCAATGTGAGCGAAGTTGGCGAATTAGTGAATTTGCCCCATAGGCTTAACCTCTGCCAATGACTTCTTAATTAACTTGGCAGGTTTTAGGTGGCGAATATTCGAATTACAACTGTTTCCATGGTCCAGGTGTGCTAAATCTCACATTCAAATTTACATTCCAGTTAGTGTTTTTAAATTCGTATTTGTGAGTTTTAACAAAAATGTTTTCAAAAATTCAAATTCCAATTTGAATTGACCATTCAAACCTTAATAAATCTTCCCCTTAATGCTCAAATCAGAAAAAAAATAGAAATTCCATAGAAATTATTTGGGCTTTAGCTGATGTTTCATTTTCATCCCCAGTGTTAACCTCAGTCTTAATTCTTTTTTTTTGTTGATTGTATTTATCGAAAAATTTGGGAAGCAGCGGAAAATTCACAAAATGCATTGAAGTCAAAAATGATTTTGATGCGCGACAATTTTGCGACTATTTTTGCGACTATTTTATCCAAATGCATTACAGTAAATGGCCGTTTCGATAATTTTCTATTCCGCTGCGCGACAATTTTTTTTGTGGCGCTGGATTTTTCTACGGAAAATGTATTTGCTGGCAGCAAAACACGGCAATTCGCCGCAAATCCATGCCTGCCAAATTTATGCGCTCATCACTATTTACTATTGTGTGGATATTCATATTTCCTTATTAATAACAAAATTAAGTTCTCATTATATTTGCCTAGATGCTGTCCATGGCTGATAATCCTACAATGAACAGTAACTTTATCATATACTGTCTTATAAATGAAAAATAATCTTCTACAGAAACATTTGGGCCAAGAAAACAGATCAAGCTGTCCTCACTTCTAGTTGAAAGTTGCTTCAAAAAATAAATTGGCTAACTTATCTTGAAAAAAATGAAGCCAGCTTATTTTCTGAAGCAATTTTCATGTGGCAGCAAGCAACACAGAGGCGGCAATGAATCCTATGACAAAATGATCAAACTTTTGTAACTACCAATGTAATTGGGCGTTAGCCTACCTTCATGGAATCCTCCAACTTCTGCCTAGGTTTTACCTGCATGGGTAGCAGAGAGGACCCACATTTACATAATTTACTTAATTTCAATGCATGTATGACTGCATTATATTTGCGTAGGTCTGAATGAGGTCAAATTTAAAAAATGAAAAATATTAATGTTACATACAATTATTATGTATTTATTTGATTTTTTAATGTTATCGGGGTTTTTTTGTTTACTTTTCAGAAAATACTACAATGGATTCAAAAAATCAAACAGTACTAAAGGACTTTATTTTAATGGGACTTTCTAATAACCCGAGAGTTCAATTATTTCTTTTTATTTTCTTTTTTCTTGTCTATTCCACAACCTTGACAGGCAATGTTTTCCTAATCATATTAACAAGGATTATACGTGAATTGCATTCGCCAATGTACATGTTCATTTGCAATCTATCTCTCCTTGATATCTCAATTCCATCAGTCACCGTCCCTAAGATGCTGGTTTGTCTCTTGTCAGAGAGATGTCACATTTCCTATAATGGGTGCTTCACTCAACTTTATTTCTATCACTTGTCCGGTTGTGCGGAATGTTTTCTCCTAAGTATTATGGGATATGATCGCTATGTGGCCATATGTCATCCTCTACGTTATCCACAAATTATGAGCAAGAAGGCTTGTATCAGTCTTGCTTCCAGCTGCTGGATCACTGGCGTTCTCTACTCATTTGTACACACAATACTCACCGTAAGGTTATCATTTTGCCATTCTAGAGAAGTCAATCACTTTTTCTGTGACATGCCCCCACTACTGAAATTATCTTGTACAGATACATCATTAAATGAAATTGTCATCCTTTTTTTGGGTGGTCTAGTGGCTGGGGCATCATTTTTATTAACTGTTATATCTTACATTTATATTATTTCCACTATTCTAAAAATACGCTCTGCACATGGAAGGAAGAAAGCTTTCTCAACCTGCGCTGCCCATCTTACCGTAGTCTCCATTTTCTATGCGACGATCATCATCATGTACCTTAGGCCTCAATCCAGTCATTCGCTGGAGCATGATAAAATGCTCTCTGTTTTTCACAATGTGATAACTCCAATGTTGAATCCCTTCATTTACAGTCTACGAAACAAAGATGTTAAAGATTCCATTCAGAAACTATTTAGGAAAAAAATGATAGGTCAAAATAAATAAAGCATCAATTTAGGATTGATCAGCAGCCATTATAATTGCATCTTTCCTTTTTTGACCATTTCGCCAACAAGGTTTCCTTTTTGAGCATTTCTATTTTCAAATCAGTGGATATTTACAGTATATTTTTTAAAAATTCCAGGACTTTTTGAACCAAATGTTTGTTGAAATGTGTTCTGCACTGCAAACAAACAAACAAAACATATATTTTATAGGAGGCTAAAGAATTTGTGAATAAAGTAAAAAATGTAAATTTAGGAACGAAATCTGGGAATTCATTATAAATATATTACTATGCAAGGAGTGCAGGTCCTTCTGAACTATTTTTTATTCCAATTTGACCCTGCACCCACAAAGAAGTGAAGACCGGTTTGAGTGCAGACACCAGATATATATACCGTATACTGTATATATTTGATTGTTCTGCCATCTGTACTATTAAAATATGTCCAGCACTACGTATAGAAACAGGATTGTTTAAATGAAGATATACTGCATATATAGATAGACAATGCAACTAGGATTTAGTCTTAGAAAAAAAATCTGGCACTTGCATTTCAACAATGTAGAAAATAGGCCACCCCTCCCTTTGCCCACTTTCATTAGCCATGCTCCCGTAAAGCTTCAGCCACATACCCTATTACATTGTAAACAACATTTATAAAGTAAGGCAATAATAATAAACAAGGCAATAATAAAGAGCAATGGGTTTTATTAATTATACTCAAAGCACACACTCAAAGTACTTTAGGAATATTATTACAGACAGGTCAGTAATATAATGCAGTTAATGTTTGCATTCTAATTTATGTCTGTCACAAAAATGTCAAAAGACTCTGAACCTGGGCTGGGCCAAGCTGGCCGGGCGACCTAGGCAACCCAGCTGGCCACCCCACCCTCCCCTGAAGGACCGCGACTCGAGCATGCACAGGACGAGATGAGAGTGGTGTACGAGATGCAGGGGAGGAGAGGAAAGAGGTGAGAGTAACGGACGAGATGCTACGGAGGGTAGGAGAGTGAGTGATGGAGCGGAAGGGGTGAGAACTGCGGAGGGGGAAACCAAAGAGGGCTCCAAAAATGGACTGGGGTAGGCAGAAGACAATTTTTGAGCTACCTGCCCAGCGCCTCCCATATCATTGCGCCTTAGGCAGGTGTCTCTTTTGCCTACCCCTAGTTCCGGCCCTTCTCTGAACATATACATGAACACACACCAGTGATACAGTACTTGTGCATAATCTCACCCAAAGCAGTGCTTGCAGTGGCATACCGACCAGTCTCTTGCTCCCACCAACAACAATGATTATGAATCTACTGTTGAATGTGCCACCAGAAATATGTATTTGAAAGAGGTGATCGTGGCCATTACAGGCACCACTCACTGGAAGGATATTCAACTTTGTTCAATATCCTTCCAGTGAGTAACATGTACCAGTATGGTTGAATGAAGAAGATATGAAATCAAGTCTATGCCAGTCTATGTTCAGTGAACTCATTTATTTAGTCTGGAAAGGAAAGGATTGTTACTGCTCTGAAAATAACCTTGATTTTCAATTCATATATTTTATTCTTTAATTACTTTTTGGAATACAGGATATGATGTCACTGACATAATAATGTTGAGGATGTAGCATCATCTTAGCAATTCTTTATGTAGAACTTGCCATAAAAGACTTTTACGAAAGTGTTGAAAGGGGTACAATTAAAAATACACAAATATGCATCCGTTTTGTGTTTAGATTCACTATTGCCAGTTCTGAGGTCTCTAGAATTATGCATAGACATTGGGGCTTGTTAAAAATTGGTTTCCTAATGTGGAGGAGTTCCAGAATGCCCCTCTTATGTCTTATACGAGGAACAGAACAATCGGATCTATGTTGGTTACATTCAATTTGGGAGGGAAACAAGCTCAGCAATGTCTGCTACATCCCAGAAACAATGGGACCTTTCCTTGTCTGTCCTGCAACTGCCGCTCCAATTGCCGGTAGGGTGAAACGAAGGGATACCCACGAAGGGATACCCCCATTAAAATCAAGGGGTACTATATGTGTGCATCCACTTATGTGGTAATCACTACTAAGTGCCCCTATGGACAGTTGTATGTAGGACTGATGGTTCATTTGGTAAAGGAAAAGATTCAATAACACAAGTCCACTATCAAATTTAAAGGTTAGAACAGCTTGTATCATGTCATGTTTACAAAAAAAGGCCATGGGGTTCAACAATTGAAGTTTCAAGTTGTCGATTGTGTACCAAAACACTGTTGCAGAGGATATAGGGTTAAAGAATTACTAAAACCTTTGGCTTCTCTTTCACACGCTTTCAGGTTCCACTTTGTACTCAAGCAATGGATGGCAGAATGGTTAGTCTGGGACTTTCTTCTACCACCACCAATCTCAATGCTTGCAAATTGGTTTTGAGGAAATTTCCTTTCTGATAATCAAGTCCTACTATACGTGTTATCCTAGGTTTGCCTTGGCTAAGGCAGCAAAACTCAATTACTGACTGGATTGCTGAGCAATGCCTTCAATCACTTGTCCCTCTTCAAGTTTCTTTTGTTACTCATGATTATAATCCATTACCTGAATGTTCCAGAAGCACTGACATTTTATTTTTTAACATACATATTCAGGTGATATTAGCCAGCTCTAAAATGTTTTAGCATACATATTAAGATTTGTTGTTACATTAGCCAGCTCCAGAACAACTGCATACATGTTCAGTCCTGGTTTTGCATTACGCACTCTGCTAAAGATCCAAGTGCTATACATGGCTGCCAATCTCCCTATAAAATATCTCAATATACATACTGGTTGAACAGAGTAGTTAAGATATTGCAAGACACCTATTCCCTAACTTCTAAAACTAGCTTGACTTTGGATGAAATAAGCATTCAGAAGTAAAAAGCACCTTACCCAATCCTCCAAGAGCTTCATTGTGAGCGGCTACAGAATGGAGTGTGAGGGGAATCTACCTATTTATTTTCTACACTGAATACTGCAAGGCTGAGTAATTATCTGTTTACAAACATCTGAAGTCTGCACAAACCAGCATTGCACTGGCATCACTTACATAATATACAGACAGACATTGTACTTGCATTACTGACAGAGACTCTGGAAAACAAGCTTTTTTTTTTTTTTTAATAAATTACCTCAACAATGGGAAAAACTTGTGAAGGAGACAGCTGGCTGTGAAATGTAAATCCTCCATAAAAGAAAAATGTAAGCCTCAGTATAGGGGAAAAAGAAAAGGAGGCTATAAGGATCAGGCCACTGACTAAACATAACTCGCTACAGAGATGTCTGATAACCAAATACCACCAGGGTAACCTTGGAACTCCAAAACCAGGAGTGAATCCCAGTAACCCAATAAGCTGGGACAGCTGAAACCTCTAAAAGTTTAGCCTTACCTAATCGTGAACATATATGTCATAGTATAGGAGATAATTCTCATGAATGTGTTTTTAATACAAGCTTGGCAATAAAGATTTTTTTAATTTTATCCGTGGTTTGGGAGACACGCCGTCTACCTTTTGTTCTACTTAATAGGGTGTAGGGGTCACATACAGCACTGCTGCCTGACGCAAGCCGGTAAGACACGTGGATTGAGGGAAAAAGGACTTACCATCGTTCAAGATATAAGCAGGTGCTATCAGCCATAATACCATAGTGCATTTCCTGATCCAGTAGATGAAGCACTGAGGACTCCATATGAATGAGATAATGTGCATGGGGGGTATATAAGATCTCAAAGACCAAAATCCCAGTCCCTAAGATGCTTTTTGGCAAGCCTAATGCATTCCCAGGGCTAAAGGAAAACTTGCTTCAAATGAGAGCAAAAAACTGGAGCAGAAGGTCAAAAAGATGCCGGGGGGTGGGGTTGGGATTTTAAGACTTTGGGGAGGGTCCTTCTGATGGGAACAGTGGGGCGGGGCTATCCCAGTTTGACATGGAGATGGCCAGGGAAGAAAATTTCTCCAACTTTGGTTCCAGTTTTTTTCCCATAGACTTCCTTAGAGTTTTCTGAATTGAATATCAAATTGAATGTCATCCATGAATTTTCACCTTTCACCTTTTTCTCACTGAACTGAATCTGGCCCTTTTTTTTAATCAGTTCCCTTCTAAGGTGTGTCACTGCTGATTGCGGGTTAAATGACAAGAACAGTAAGTGCTTCTGATGAGTTCATGCTAAAATGTATTTTCTTGGCCCTTTATATTAGAATGATGCCGTGATAAGATTCTAGTGCTCAAGTGTAGCAACAATGCAAGTGCATCATAATACAAGTGTATCAGTTCCTACAAATCGGCATAATTTGACATAGACTACTGAATCTTTTTGTAGCAATTCCATGTTCCATGTTTACTTTTGAGTGTGAGTTTTGCACCAGAGCAGTTTTTTTTATATTTACTAGCACCCTTCCATGTATGATGGTTAACAGAATGATGGACACATTTTTCTAAATAGATTTGACCACCAGAAATGCCTTACAATAGATTCCACCCATGAGGCTAAATTTTAATTTAAAATGTTTCCTTAACTAGTAGCAACAATTTATTTTATATTCTTGACATAATGGCAAAAATGTAACTAATGATGCATATCATTAAACTATTTTAGTACTTTTATAGTAGATTGTACTGTATGGTTTACTTTTGATTCTACTAAATTAACTCTAGTGTTCACTGGTGGTTTAAAAAATATAATATAGCACTTTGGGATAAATATAAGGCACAAAAGTCCTGCACTGGAAAAAAGAATTGCAAATATCTCCACTGCTGCTAAATATTTGCCCGTGGTGCTCACATAGGCCGGAATGAAGGAGATCCACACACTACAGAACAGTAACATGCTGAAGGTTATATATTGCGCTTCATTAAACATGTCTGGTAATTTACGGGCAAGATAAGCAACAAAGAAACTAACAAAAGCCAACAAGGCAATGTAACCAACCATTATGTAAAAGGCACTAGATAATCCCTCATTGCACTGCAAAATCATCTTCCCCGTGTCAGAGTGAGTGTCATAGTCAGGGAACGGGGGAGAGATTATGAGCCAAAGTCCACAGATGAAAACCTCAGGTAGTGTACATAGAAGAAGAATATATTTAGGGACCCTGGTACCAACATAGTTTCTGAGCCTGCTTCCAGGTCTAGTGGCATTGAAGGCAATAATAACAGTAATGGTTTTCCCCAAAATGGAAGAAATACAAACAGCAAAGATGATCCCAAATGAAGTTTGTCTCAACAAACAAGTCACTCTTGTAGGCCTTCCAATAAATAGTAAGGAACAAAGAAAGGATATCATGAGGGAAAGAAGAAGAATGTAACTGAGCTCCTGATTATTGGCTTTCACAATGGGGCTTTTCCTGTATTTTAAAAAGATGCAAAAAACTGCAGCTGAGCATAAAGACAAAACGAAAGCAGCGGTGGTTAGAGCTACACCAAGAGGGTCAATATAAGAAAGGAAGTCAATGGTTCTCTTGATGCATTTATCTCTTCTCTCATTGGACCATTGGTCTTCAGGACATCTCATGCAATTCTCCATTTCTGAAACAAGAAAGATTATTTTACAGATCGGTCTTGATTCAATTCAATGTAATATGTTATTTTTCATATAATAAGGGGCAGATTTATCAAGGGTCAAAGTGAATTCGAGAGAATTTTTGAGGTTAAAAAATTTTAAATTCTAAGTAATTGTTTGGATACTTCAACCATCGAATAGGATACTACGACTTCGAATTTACTTTGAAAAAGTAAAATAGTTTGAATATTCAACCATTCGATAATCAAAGTACTGTTTCTTTAAAAAAAACTTCCAACACTTCGCCAAATTAAACCTGCCAAAGTGCTATGTTAGCCTATGGGGACCTTCTAGACCATTTTTCTAAGTCTTCACACATCGAATTTAAATCGTTCGATCATATGCTAAAATCGTTCGAATCGTTCGTTTCGAACGATTTAATCGTTCGATCAAATGATTTTACTTAGATCGTTCAATGGCCAAATTCGGTGAAAAATACCTCGACTTCGATATTCTAAGTATTTCAATAGTCAAATTTCGAAGTATTTATCTCTTCGAAATTCGACCCTTGATAAATCTGCCCCTTAGTGTTTGTTTTTGCATGTACCCAATTCAATTAATTGCCCTAAATTCTTATAGAGTTAACTGATTTTTTTCATTACTAAAGTTTTTACAAGCTAGCATCTCAATGTAACGGCTAGGAAGACTTAATTTTCACAATTCTTATTCATCCTGAAAAAGCATAATGAATGAAGTTTGTTGTGTTATCTTCCGGTTTCCCTTACACCAATTTGAACTGGCGGAAATGCTATCGTTTGTAACATTTTTGTCTCTTCTATTCTGACACAAGTGATGTAAGGGCAGTTACAACTAGGCCAATCTATATCTTCTTTCCATGTGTATTAAAATAATCTTTGTGGTACACATAATAATATTATGTAAGTATTAGTAAAAGTTGTTCTGTAGTATTCACCTGGTCTGCCATATAATTTTATTAGCCTGCATTTTACACAATATTGCAGTGAATAATCATCTGTTGATGGATCTCCAATTACCTGAACATATTAAAAATGATCAGCAAACTGAAGATCCTGCTGTTTAATCTGCAGATGCAGGACAATGTGGGCACCAGGTCCTCCAGCAAGTAATTCATGGACACTTCTCTTGTATTTTAAATGCTATATGACATCATACTAGGTTTATTGAGGTTCTAAATCTCAACAAAAACCTGTCTGTCGTCTGTGTTCCTTATTTTATTAGATTTTTTTATCTAGGTTGAAATAAAGCATGTTTGGACCTTTTAGACAGACTTATAGACACAACGGGGCAGATTTACTAAAGGGCGAAGAAGCCATAGCTAGCGAAAATTCCCCAGAAATCTCATCCGCAGGGACATCGCTAATTTACTTAATGGCGTAGATGACAATTCGCTAGCCAAAGAGACAGTCGCTAGTGCAGTTTTGCGCCGTATCACCAGGGGCATTTTAGCTCAGGTGAATGATTGTTAATCCACAAATTCACTAAAGTAAACTCTCGCCAGAGTTTCCTTCTTCACCGTAAACCAGTCGAACTGATAAGATGAAACTACATCCTCCTCAATATTATGTCAGTGACATCATATCCTGTATGCTGGAAATTTGTTGTAAAAAACGCTGGCATTTTTTTCATTTTTTATATGATATGCACAATATTGTTTAGAGTGCAAATTTATACAATCAAAAGTCCATTAAAAACACAGTAAACGTGAAATTTAAGCTAAAATGGTCATGTTGGTTGATTAAATGTTTTTAAAGGACACACCTACCTGGAATAGCAGACTTGGAGCACACAAGAATCTACAGCATGGAGTGTGCAAAGGCAGTCCCAAAAAACTCCTAGAAGTGCAAAGGCTTTTTATAGTATTTTCATGTCTGGGTGACGTTTACTGAAATATTAACTAGTTGTGAGGGTAACCAGACGCTATTTGCCACAAAAAAACTGTAATTAAGTATCATTAAACTGACGTTTGTTTGATGTAACTGATATCACGTGTTAACTTGTACAGATTATTATGTACACATTCCACAAAAACAGTATGTGAAACCAGAAACGACAATAACAAAGTCATGCAAAGTTTACCATTTCTTGCAAGTTTAATATCACAATGAATTGAATTCAGAAAGATTTCACATTACTATTCAGTGGTAAAGAAATATTTTCATACATTTATCACAAAATTTAATTGAATCTGGGTCGTTTTACAGATCAGTTCTGTGCAACTGGTGAACCCCCTTGTGTGGCCCCCACATGAATGTTGTGTCTGCTTACCTTGTGTAAGCTTTAAAAGGTATCAGTACTGACATTAACTGGCCCATGCATTGTTTAAACCTCAAATTCAGACGTTAAACTCCAGAACTGTTCACATCTTTAATCCCCCCGACACTGTTTACACCTATGACACCTCTATTGTTCACATCCCTAAAGCTCGGTACTCTTCACACCCCAGTTCCAGACTATAAATGCCCACATTGTTCCCCTGTTCACACCACACAAACTGCTGAAGGGGCACCAGGTCCTGATAATATTCCCTGCTCCTGCTGTATTCTGCCTGTCCTATGCTCTGTGTTCCATACTCTGCCTGTGCTTTGCTCCCTGTGTGTGTCATACTGATATAGGGGCAAATTCCCTAAGCGCCGAACGCTAGCGTCAATTCGCTAGCGTTGGGCATTTTCGTTACTTCGCAAATTCACTAACGAACGCTGGCGTAAATTCGCTAGTGTTACTTCGCACCCTTACGCCTGCCGAATTTTCGCTACGGACATAACTACGCAAATTCACTAACGCGCGCAGTGTACTGAACGCTACCTTTTACGCTAGACTTCCTTCGCCACCTCAGACCAGGCGAAGCGCAATAGAGTAGATGGGGATTGCTTCAAAAAAAGTTCAAATTTTTTCTAAGTCCCAAAAAACGCTGGCATGTTTTCTATATTATGGGTGATAGGCTGAAAAAGTTCGAAAAATTTTTTGGGGCTCCCCTCCTTCCCCCCTACATTTCCTAACTCATGGCAACTTAACTATACAGTGGGCACATGTGTAGGGCAAAATAAAAAAATTATTTGATGTTTTGAAGGTTTCCCAGGCATTTGTAGTGATTCTACGTATTCCTCCATTGAAATTTGAATTTGGCGCCGTATGCAAATTAACCATCGCTAGCGTAACTTCGCCTCGCTTAGCGAATCAACGCTAGCGCAACTTCGAAACCTTACGCTACCCCTGTGCGCAACTTCGGATTTTAGTGAATTTGCGGAGCGCTGGCGAAACTACGCCTGTCGAAGTGCGGTGAAGTTGCGCCTGGCGCAACTACGATTCTTAGTGAATTTGCCCCATAGAGTATCCATTCTGAATCTCCCACAAGTGTTATGTACAGAATATATCATGTCCGTCAGGACATTTTATGCAATTTTCATGTCTCAAAGAAAAAAAACTCTTCATTCATGCAACTGTGGTGCGGAAAGTAAATGTCCCCTAGTATAACCTTAGGATGGGGCTA
This sequence comes from Xenopus laevis, assembly GCF_017654675.1. Taxonomy (NCBI): domain Eukaryota; kingdom Metazoa; phylum Chordata; class Amphibia; order Anura; family Pipidae; genus Xenopus; species Xenopus laevis. Next base: position 93,575,376 of record NC_054386.1, on the reverse strand, counting down.
AAAATGACTGAACTAATGTGTCATCCCTCACACCTACCATTTGTAGTGACACACTTGCCATTCATTTAATGTTACCAGTATTATGTAACCTCAGCTGACACCCATTAGGCATCATAAGGATCCTAGCAGATTCTTTTGGAAACCCACTAACCTCCATGAATAGGTATCACTTATAGAGAAAGAGGGAGAAAGTACAAGATCATCAAGAGACCTTGATGCCCATTCACACAGAATGTATTTCCCTTGTCTGGCTGAATTCTAGTACTCAAAGAAATAAAAATGTTAAATTAAAATATTACAAGTAGGAACATTGGGTTTAGATCCCAAGCTCCAAATTATCATCCAAATAGAGTAGAACACCACAATAACATATAAACGTGCACTTGGACAAAAGCTCCAACATACAGGCCAGTATTACAGTTCTTTATTTAAATATCATGTAGAAAGACAGCCTAATGCATTTCATGTCCATCTGGCACTTAAAGGAGAAGGAAAGTCATTTACACTTGGGGTGCCAAAAGTTAGGCACCCCGAAGTGGTTGTATTTACTTACCTGACACCCCGAGCTGGTACCCCTATCAGCAGAAACTGCACCAGGCTGGGGTTCTGCCAGCAAACACCACAGAGTGATCATTTTCTTCACTTCTTTGCTTTTCAAATTTCCTGGGACAGACTCATGCACAGTAGAACAAAATAGCTCAGCTTTTCACTCTACTGCACATGAGCAGCTACAAGCTGAAAGAAGAAGCAGGAGGAAGATCACTCAGTGGTGCTCACTTGAAAAAACCCCAGGCCAGTGAAGTTTTCTGCTGACTAGAGCACTGGCTCAGAGTGTCAGGTGAGTAACTACAACCACTTGGGGTACCTAACTTTTTCCCCCAAGAATAAAAAAACTTTCCTTCTCCTTTGCAAGTGTTATTGGCCACATGTCATTCAGTACTGTATGTAAAATGCAAAAAAGTACTTCATAAAAGTAAATGACCCCAATGTCTCCACCCATGGTGTTCCTTATCAAGTACAATCAATCAACAGACTAGAAAAAATAATTTGCAGCCCTCTTTTGATTTTGCTTTTTTAAAGGGCATGTAAAGGAAAAAAAATAAAATCCCATTTTTACTTTCTTTAATGAAAAAGAAACCTATCTCCAATATACTTTAATTAAAAAATGTGTACCGTTTTAATAAAAAACCTGACTGTATGCAGTGAAATTCTCCCTTCATTTACTGCTGTGGATAGGAATTGTCAGACGGTCCCTAACTGCTCTGCCAGGAAACAATCATACTTATGAACAGCAGGGGGAGCCCCTGCCTTACATCCCAGCCTTGCAGAACTCAATCAGCTTTGTTTGTTTCCCTGTCGAGCAGTCGGAGACAGGGAGTGTAGAGACAATGTAGAGATTTGTATTGGATTTTATTTTTTCCTTTACATCCCCTTTATTGTTTCCAACTCCAGCTGCAGGGACAAAGATCATGGAGCCAGATTTAAACAGATAAACTGGGATTCTATTTGGAGGATGATTTTTGCTGCAGCCACTGGTTCTGCAGAGTTGGAGAAAGTTTGTATTTAAACAATAAAAAAACTATAAAATCCACATTAGATTACATGACAACACAGGACCCAGTGCAGTCTGTATATTCTGATTATTAATCAGTCTTGCTGTATCGCCTTCTGTCAGATATTATTTGACTAGTGCTGTTGAATGCATTGAAGTCTATACGAAACCATTTTTTGATGCGCAAGGCGGCACAATGAAATTCACCTATTGGAGTCAATGACTGTCATTCTTGTGGCAAAACTTGCTCATCACTAGCTCCTACACCTCCTCAAGCAACTTGCCATACAACATTCAGCATTACTTACCTGGGAATGGGGATATTTCTCCTTCCGAGCACTGAACACACTCATAACAGCAAGGTTGTTTTCCTTCCACAGAAGCTTTCCTGTAACCAGGGAGACAGCGGGCGCTGCAATTTGAGACAGGAATCTACCCATTCAAATAGAAATTTTTTAAAAGAGAATACAAATCATAATTAAGTTCCAACTTTACCACAAAGGTATACAAACAAAAGATCATTTAAAGGGGTCTTCAACAGTTTTATAATGTTGAAGTTCAAAGGACATGTAAACCCCCCACAAAATATGTAATCAGTAAACAGCCTCCCACATTTGTTAATATGTTAATGGTAAAGCTTCAGCATCAACGTAGTTACTTAGGAATCCTTCTCCTACTCTTACCCACTCGACCTTTGCAAATTTACTTTGGCTGTTGGCTACTGACCATGCTCAGTTCTTCTCATCTCAAATTACTAAACACGCCTTCCAGTCTAGCAGCCAATGAAGAGATGTCATTGTTTTTTCTCATAACCTCCTCTCTTAAATCTGAGCTCAGCATAACCATTACAGTGCACAATCCAAGCAGGACTTTTTATCAAAGTAACTTCAGCCCAAATAGACCTGCATTATTTGAACTTGACTGCGCTCATGTGCTGTTTGCAGATGAAAATTGTCACTGGTGATGTGACAGAGAGAAAATGGCCGCCAGGTGAAACCTGCTATTTGTTTTAGGAAAATGTTATGGTGCTGGCAGAGATAGGGGGTATATGCAGTACAAATGATACAGTTCAGGTGGGGAAGATGTGCCCAAATTATATACATACTGTAGTTGGAAAATGTAGGGTTTACAAGTCCTCTAAATTTTCATTTTTAATGTCTTTTTGAAGCAACTCTAGGAGGGGGCATCACCAACTCTGTAAACTGTTCTAAACTGATTAGTTGAAACATTGTTTTTATCTTTGGCACTGTAAGCAAAATCCATGAATTTAATTGAAGACAGCTGTTATTATGGATGCCATAGTTGCTAGAGAGATTGATCAACTATTAGCACATTGTAACACTTCAAAGAACCTGGATAACTGAGGTGCCAAATTTAATTTTGGAAAAACAGTCAACAATAAAAAATGGAAAACAACTAAAAAGAGACTTTATCTGAGCTGAAAAAGGTGTTTGAAAGCTGAAAAAACCCTTAAAGAACAACAATAATATTTATTCAGTCCACAGTGGTGGTCACGGGTTCTAGACCTTTCTCAAGGACCTGTGTATCCCCAGAAGTATACCTGTTCTTAAAAGACCCATTGCAGAACTATTCACATTTTTATACTTTTAGGGGTTATTTATTAAAGTCTGAAGACCAAAAACTCGAAAAATAATGTTTTTTTTTACTATAAAATCTTTTTTGAGATTTATTATACCCCAAGGATGGAAAAAGTCTGAATCTGAAAATACAGTATCTCAGACCTAGCGAGATTGTATATGTCAATTGGAGAGGTCCCTATGCTTTTTGGAATAAATCCAACCACTGTATATCAGACTTTTCGGAATTGGTATACACCTTTTTTTTGTTTATTCAAAAATGGACTAGATTGCTAGCCATTATACTCCATTGTATAGCCTAGAAGGGAGTGCTGGCTGATCAAACCTTGGTGTACATATACAGGTATGGGAACTGTTATCCAGAATGCTCGGGACCTGGAGTTTTCCGGTTAATGGATCTTTCTGTAATTTGGGTCTTCATACTTTAAGGAGGGTATTTACTAAACTCCGAATGCAAAAATCACAAAAAAAATCGTGAAATTTTATATAAAATCGAACTTTTAAAAAATATCACAAAATTTTCAGAATTTATTTATTATATATAACCCGAGGATGGAAAAGATCGTGAAAATCATATTTTTTCCACAGACAACATTTTCGGGAAAGTGCATTAATAAGCCCAAAAAAACCCGTGCAGATTTGGTCTGAGTTTTTTTCAGAAAGTATTGAGATAAATTCGGACTTTGATAAATAACCCCCTAAGTCTACATGAAAATCATATTAACATTTAATAAACCCAATAGGCTAATATTGCTTCCAATAAGGATTAATTACAGTATATCTTAGTTGGGATCAAGTACAAGCTACTGTTTTATTATTACAGAGAAAAAGGAAATCATTTTTAAACATTTGGATTATTTGAATAAAATGGAGACTGCCATTCGGAGCTTTCTGGATAATGGGTTTCCAGATAACAAATCCCATACCAATACATTAGAGTGCCAGCATTCAGTGTTATATACAAAACTGTAGGAGCAGATTTATTAAGGGTCGCAGTGAAAATTCTAATTTTCAAATTTTTTTTTGTCAAAACTCTCAAATTGGAATTGTGAATTATCCAAACTCGATTTGAGTTTTAATTAGACTTTCAATTTCGTCATTTACCATACTCTGGCCCTTTAAGAACTCAAATTTGATTATTTACCACCTAAAACCTGCTGAATTACTATATACGTCAATGGAAGAGGTCCCAGGGATCAATTTGATGACGTTTGTCTTCCTGACATTTGACTTTTTTTTTGGCTCATTTAAAATTGTTCGAGTTTAAAAAATTTGATATTACTAATAAATTTTGACTAGTCAAATGTATGGGAGTTTAGGAGAGTTTAACAAAACTGACATGAGTTCGACCCTTGATAAATGTGCATGTGTGTGTGTTTGTATGTGTATATTTTCATGACCTTCATCAGATGCAGTAATTATGAAAAATCTGCCTCTTAGGGCAAAGACACACACTGCTATTTCGGGAGATCAGTCGCCCAACGACAAATCGTTTCTACTTCGGGCGACTAATCTCCCGCTGGCTAGAATGTAAATCGCCGGCGGGATGGGTCTTGGAACATTCATTTTCTGAAGTCGCCCTAGGTTACCTCACATGAAAACTTTGGGCAACTTGGGAAAGCCGAAGCGATCCGAGTGCCATCCCGTCACCGATTTACGTTCTAGCCGGCGGGAAGGTAATGAGTTTCTGTGACCTGAAATTTCAATTGATTTTGATAGCTACTGCCTGTGCCATAATGCAAAATTTTTACTATATTTTGACTATATAATTTGACTATACAGTCACTATACATATCACTGAACACACTCCTGGAACGTATATACACTACTGCGCCAGGCTTCGTATGTTCAAGTGCCAGACTTCAGTGGTGCCAGACATGAGCAGTAGGTGTGTGTGCTTGTGTGTGTACAATCTGTATAACTGTAATCACTAAACATATTAAGAAAAATCTATGTAAATGCCTTGCAATGACTTTCACGTCCCATATAAATATATGCCATACCCCATTAAACGCAGCTGGCCAAAAGATAGCCTCTTTGTCAATGGTAAGTTCTGGAGATTGAGATGAATTGAAGATCCCGACATGTCTGGTAGTAATTGTTCGATTCTGGAAAGAGTTCCAGTTTATTATATCAAAATGCCCCCGGATTTCTCCTTTCTCGTTAAAGAAAATATCATCCCCAGGGTCTGTTCTGAAATGGATTTTCTTGAGCTGGTTGTTTAACTGCAATAAAAAAAAAATGACCTGTTTAAAATGGTTTTAAAGTAGACACAACAAAGCCCAAGAAAGCTTCATTCTAGAAATTTTGGAAAGACAGTTAATTTCTTTGTCATTTGTTTAATTGTCAGTTGTGATCCCTGGTGCCCTTTGGTCCTCTGCAGCATTTTGACAATTTGTCCAGTTCACTGAACTGCACCAGTTGAACTTCGGGAACACTCGGACTCATGAAACTGGCATCTCTGTGCATATCTGCTGAGATACTGTATCCACCCAACTTCTACTTGACAAAAAAAATACAGAGGCTTACAAGCTGAAAGTGCGGGAAATATTGTATATTCCCTATGAAATGTATTGTGAGGAAAGTGGTATTGTACTATCCCATAAATCTATAGGCTCGTTCCCCTACAGTAGCTTCAAATAATTCTAACTGGTGCCAGCACATTCCCTGGTGAAGATGGAACTGCACATACAGTATGTGGCATCCTATAGCCAACTATGGGGCAAATTCGCTAATATGCGAAGTTGCGCCAGGCGCAACTTCGCCGCGATTCGCCGCACTTCGCCAGGCGTAGTTTCGCCAGCGCTCCGCAAATTCACTAAAATCCGAAGTTGCGCTCGAGGTAGCGTAAGGTTGCGAAGTTGCGCTAGCGTTGATTCGCTATGTAAAGCGAAGTTACGCTAGCGAAGGCTAATTTGCATATGGGGCAAAATTCAAATTTCAATGGAGGAACACGTATCTGCACTACAAATGCCAAGAAAACCTTCAAATCAGCAAATAAAAATGTTATTTTGCCCTACACATGTGCACACTGTCTAGGTAAGTTGCCATGAGTCAGGAAATGTAGGGGGGAAGGAGGGGAGCCCCAAAAAATGTTTCGATCTTTTTCAGCCTATCATCCATCATGTAGAAAACACTGAGGTGGTGAAGGAAGTCTAGCGTAAAAGGTAGCGTTCAGTACACTGCGCGCGAATTTGCGTAGTTACGTCGCTAGCGAAAATTCGCCTGGCATAAGGGTGCGAAGTAACACTAGCGAAACTACGCCAGCGTTCGTTAGTGAATTTGCGCAGTAACGAAAATGACAAACGCTAGCGAATTAACGCTAGCGTTCGGCGCTTAGTGAATTTGCCCCTATCTTTTAATGGACATTCTCCTTAAAATTATTTAGGACCAACTTTAGATTCGTAGGTCTTATTATAGTTATTCTGGCTGGTGCCTACCTAGCAAGTTGCATAAATTGTCGCATAATGTCATATTTGATTCATTCAGTAATGCTGTTTTTTAAAACGACCTCATTCTACTGAAATGATCTTTGGTTTTTAATTTAATCCACTATAAAAGTTATATTATTATAATACACAAAAGCCGTGAATATCCTGTACATTATATCCTTATAAACGCTAGTGATGTCCTCGGTTATAAATGAAGCTTAGTAATGTCATTTTTTGTCACATGACTCACTAAAACTTGTTTATTATAATAAATAAAGTAACCATTGTTAGAAAATATGATGATTTTAGAAGTAACCTCGGTTAAAAAACACTCGGCCTTTGGCCTCGTACTTTTATATGGTCATGGAACTCCTATGTGACTTATAAAATCCTTATATTTTAAAATAAGTTATACTTTATTCACTATTTATTATAGTATTGCTGATTGTACATAATAAGCATGACCTTAAAATAGTAAGATCACTTTAGAGGGATCTGTTCAATTTTCTTTTTCTCTTTTGGTTTATGTTTTAATTAAATTTGTACTTTGAAAATCATTCTGTTTGGGCTTATATTTGGAGGTAATAGGCGCTAGAGATGGGCAAATTTTTTCGCCTTATTTCGCCAGAATAATGACACTCATAGATTTGTATGGCGTTGAGTGTCAAAATAGAAATACGCGCGTCAAAAATATTTTTGCCGCACAACAAAATTGTTTTGATGCCCATGGTGGGACATTCACTAAGATTCGTAGTTGCGCTGGCGTCCGCTTCGACCGCACTTCGCCAGGCATATTTTCACTAGCGCTCCGCAAATTCACTAAAATCCGAAGTTGCGCTCAGGGGTAGCGTAAGGTTGCGAAGTTGCACTAGCGTTAATTCGCCAAGCGAAGCGAAGTTACACTAGCGATGGTTAATTTGCATACGGCGCCAAATTCTATTTCCAATGGAAGTATTCGTAGCAGAACTACACAAGCCTGGGAAACAGCAAATAACATTTTTATTTTTCCCTATACATGTGCCCACTGTTTAGTTAAGTTGCCATGAGTTAGGAAATGTAGGGGGGAAGGAGGGGAGCCCCAAAAAAATTTTTTTTCACCCATAATAAAGAAAAAACGCCAGCGTTTTTTGGGACTTAGAAAATTTTTTAACTTTTTTTGAAGCAATCCCTATCTATTCTACTGCACTTCACCTGGTCTGAGGAGGCAAAGGAAGTCTAGCGTAAAAGGTAGAGTTCAGAACAATGTGCGCGTTAGTGAATTTGCCTTGTTACGTCCGTTGCGCAAATTCGGCGTAAGGGTGTGAAGTAACACAAGCGAAGTTACGCCAGCGTTCGTTAGTGAATTTGAGAAGTAACGAAAATGCGAATTCACGCTAGCGTTAGGCGCTTCAGCGCTTAGTGAATTTGCCCCATAGACTTTAATGGGCGTCGGCGACATTTCGCCGGCAGCAAATATTTGGCGAAACTAAACGGGACAAATTCGCCCATCCCTAATAGGCGCTAATGTTATTCCATACAATTCCATAACCATGAAGGTATGCTTATAGTAATATATTGCATTTACTGACTTCAGCCTGTATGATTTGTGTATTGTGTATTGAAAGAAAATTTTTCAAATAAATTAAAGCTAGATGAAAGATCTATGTTGTATTGTGAGGCAAACTTTCATATTTCCCAACATCCCCTGGCAAAACTCGGATTGGTTTCTACAGCTAAAATTGCTATTACTAAAATAAACCTTTATAATAAAAGATCATTACTCAGGAGTGAGAATATTGCTCTAAGGGTTTTTTTTATAAAAAAAAAAAAAAAAGTTTGCGATTTTACTCGAGTCAAGAAAAAACTTGGTGAAAAATGCGCAAATACTTTCTGAAACGATTAATAGTTATTATTTTTCAAAGAAATGAAGCACGAAAGTCCCCTGGCAAAATTTGGCGAGTAAAAGCTGCTAAGGTTCTGTAGAAGTGAATTAGAACAGTCTCAAACTATTTTATTTATTTTTCCATTGGCTGAAAACAATTGAGATTTTTTGCCTCATTGAAAGAATTATGAATAATGTGATTCTCACTGGTGTGCTACTTCTTATCTAAGAAAAACTAAGAACGGTATTATTCTGTTTTTTTCTTAAATAAGGTAGCTTTAATTCAAGGGAAAAAAACGCAAAGGTCTTGTGTTGTTTCTCACTTTTTTAGCCCCCTTCCTTATTTCTTTCAATATCGAATGCGATCAAGCAGCGTCAGACCCCAGTCCCAAAGTCTTCTGTTCCCTAGCCCCTCCCCCCATGGTTGAGTAGCTTTATCCGTTGCTTTACAGATGCAACCAGGTTCAGGGAGGGAGGTGATGAGGAGTCCAGGGAGTGGAGTGGGGTTGTTTTCTCTGGAAAAAAGGCGCTTGCGAGGGGACATGATTACACTTTACAAGTACATTAGAGGACATTATAGACAAATAGCAGGGGACCTTTTTACCCATAAAGTGGATCACCGTACCAGAGGCCTCCCCTTTAGACTAGAAGAAAAGAACTTTCATTTGAAGCAACGTAGAGGGATCTTCACAGTCAGGACAGTGAGGTTGTGGAATGCACTGCCGGGTGATGTTGTGATGCTGATTCAGTTAATGACTATAAGAGGGACTTGGATGATTTTTTGGACAGACAGAATATCAAAGGCTATTGTGATACTAAACTCTATAGTTAGTATAGGTATGGGTATATAGAATTTATGTGAAAGTAGGGAGGGGTGTGTGTATGGATACTGGGTTTTCATTTGGAGGGGTTGAACTTGATGGACTTTGTCTTTTTTCAACCCGATTTAACTTTGTAACTATGAGTGGGTCTAGGCAAGCTGACCCTGTCCCCAAGTTAGTGGGTAAATAAAATACACTTCACACACTGATTTTTTTGGGTTAAAATAAATGCAAACCTATGCATAAGCAACTTAACACCTGTGATGGCCTCTTTTATAAGAACTAGAAGTACAAAGGGATCCTGTTTTGAATAATAATACACATATGTGTGTGCTTCTAAATGCTTCTTATTTTAATTACTTTTAATATGAGAAATAGTATACCTGTGTTTGCATGAGGCCATTTGGAGTTTTATCAGAATACAATATATTTCCACCAGTGGTTTTATCAGTATACAGAGCATGAAGTGCATGGGCCACAGCATATACAGCAATGTACATATAGTATGTTAATCTAAAATAACCTGCATTAAATCCATATGGCTGTAGTGTATCATTGGCATCACATATACGGTAGGATTGGAATGATGGCTTAGCAAAAGCTGGTTCATAGCAACCAAACACCTTTAACCAAATTGCAGCAGTAAATGGGTCTTTAGGAAAACTTAAAGGATTCACTTTGTAAAGAAAATCTCGTAGACCGGGTATGTTTCCTTGATGAAAGAGTATAACAAGGGATCCATTAAATGCCCTACTATAAAAATTCTGCGAAGTTGATGACAAAGGAGATAGTATCAGCCACTCCACATTATTTGAGTTATGTAGAAGGTAAGCAAACATCAGAAACATTACTGTTTTACTATAAACGATGACAACATTGGCGTTCGACTTCCTTGTGGCATTTAAAGCATAGCTATTACTTCTAAGGTCCCTTTCGCTAATCTGAACAAAAAAAGCTACACAGATTCCATTCTTAATGATCTCATTCTTCATTTCTTCACTGGCTTTCCGGTGACTGTCATCATCAGAGGATATCATCCCTACCCAGTTCCAATTAAAAGTCTTGATGAGTTGGATGATCACTTTGGACTGGGCAGTTTCACTTGGCACTGTACGGTAGAATAATGGAAAGCGGATTCTGTCACTGAATGCAGGATCCACAGCTCCGTAACTCACCTGGGTAACAAATACATATATTTGTAATTTACAAAATGATATCTGTTTATATGTTGACAATATGGATTAAACAGAATTGTTTTACAACATCCTAAAGAAAATATCTAAATGAATGAATGGAGATGGAAGAGACCTAATGTAGAACTTTCACTTCAGTAGCATAAAATTTCAGTATTGATTTAGTACTACAAAACATTTATTTACCACTGAGCAGCGTTGCGCAATGTGTTGTTATAATAATAGTATTTAGTCTAATCTTTAGTCAGCCAGTTTTATACCATATCTAACTTTTTGTTCCTACTTTTTATTAACCAAGAAACTTCCTATTATGTTACATTTTGCAAAATTAATGTAAGGACCATCTGGGATTTGAACACTTGGGACTGGGGTTGCTGGACTTTAGGTGCACAGTAGGTGCACTTACCAAGTGAACCACTGGAGGCTCTTGGGGCTGCTCCTGATCCTGTTATAGTGATCCTGTATCTTGTTACGTTTCCAGTTTGTCTCCTCCCTTCTTGTTACCCTCATGTGTTATTTGTTCTCTAATCAATTGCCCTTTATAAACCACGCCAGTCATTGAATGTATTCTGTTTGTTCCTGACCTGCTGACCTAAACCTTGAAAACCTTGAATGTGTTTGAATCTGAATGTGTTTGGTTTTGTTCCTGAATCTGTTCCTGGATATTCCAAGTTCCTGAATCTTGTTCCTGTGTTTTTGTTCCAGCTTTTCATTGCCTGCCTGGTAAAGACTTTATTTTTGACCTGTTCCTGTTTTGCTTCAGTTCCATTAAATCCTGTATATTTCACCATGCCTGCTTCAAGTATTTGTGGCTTTTTCCCTGGGCTTCCACCACACGTACTGCCAAGTGTGAATTTAACTCCTGTTGCAGCGGTTTCCCGCTGTGAATGTTACAATTATATTTTAATGATTCCATTGATAGTGAGAATGCGGACCTGTTGCTTTACTAAGGTACAGAACTTTGCTCTTGCCAATAGATTGGACATATACAAGCATTGGAAACAGCAGCAGCTACAGTCTGCACTTGTTTGGAACTTCACCAAAGTCATTTGAAAGAGAAATCTTATTAAGAACAAACTGATTTTAGTTAGTAATGAAAGAACTTTCTAGTTTGGTACACTTTTGCTAAAAAAATATGCAATTTTGCTAGTGGCAAAGAATTTTTTAATGAAGCTACATGAACTTTGACTTGCACTCTTTTTTTCTCTTTTGCACATGAAAAAACCGAAAAATAAACTCGGATGACATTTTTTTTTTATTAGTCTTTGATTCTGGCATCGTACATAGGTTTATGCATATTTACTGCTTAGTTAGTTAACCAAAGTAGTTTACATTTCTTCATTGATGCTAATCAAAGGTAGAGTAAAGATAGGAAAAGAAAGGAAAAAAGTGATACAAAAGAGGGGGAGTGGGTTTCTAATGCCATTTTTATCTCCTATTTGTCTTCAACATCAAGAAATAGGATGAGAGCCCTCCCCAGCCACTCACTGTCTATCTACTGAGCTATCTGGGTACTTTATTTAGAAGTAGGCAACATGGGAGCCTTTTTTCATGTGAAGAACAGTTGTAGTATAGTGGAAAGCTGACACACGGAGTGGCAAATTATACAGAAAGGGTGGCATGATATGGCAGGACAATCCTGACCATGCACAGCTATGCTAGTGGAAATCCCATTCTTCATCAATGGAGTAAAAATGGATTACAAACCATACATGATATACTAGATGACAAATATTCAGTTTTTTCCCAAACTAAACATATAGAAAAAATTTCCATTTACACAACCACATATATATTTAAGATTACAAATCATCCACTTCGCAAATTACATAATAAAACAATTAACGGACAGAGACAGAGATAACCCATTCAAAAAAATTTGGAAAAAATAAAGACATAAAACCTACAACTTCAAACATATACCAATCCTTTAGACCAGGGATCCCCAACCTTTTGAGCCCGTGAGCAACATTTAGAAGTAAAAGGAGTTGGGGAGCAACACAAGCATGAAAAATGTTCTTGGGTTGCCAGATAAGGGCTGTGATTGGCCATTTGGTGGCCTCTACTTGGACTGGCAGCCTACAGGAGACTCTGTTTGGCAGTACGTCTGGTTTTTATACAACCAAAACTTGCCTCCAAGCCTGGAATTCAAAAATAATCACCTGCTTTGAGGCCACTGGGAGCAACATCCAAGGGGCTGGAGAGCCACATGTTACTCACGAGCTACTGGTTGGGGATCACTGCTTTAGACCATTAATAGAGATAGAAAATGAAGACAAACCTAGCTTCAAATGAATCAGTGAGATCCCTAACAGCATGTTATCAGACATTTTAAAACAACATACAAACATAATGAAGCTACTCCCAGCAAGCAGATACCAGGAAATGTCACTTCAAATTCTTTAAGATTCATATTTAATTCCAATTAGAAGGTATAAAATGGGTAATCTCTCCTCAGATAAAAGCTTAAGATACCGCTGCCCTAAAGCTGATCTAATACAATGGTTAAATACAGATCCCCCATCATTAACAGTGACAAAACAAAAATTACATCATATCTTCCACATGGACTGGTTAGAAACAACTACTAGAAAAGAACATAATACAACACAATTTTTCAATACATGGACAACCTACATAACACACCTTCGACAACAACTCAGACACTTTACGATCTTTACTTTTAGACATACTGTACATCATGGTACGACATGGAAACCATAGAAGAACATCAATTGGTCATGGAATCATCCCAATACCTAAACAACATATAGCAAGAAGGGGAACAATCAGGCTGTGCACCTCCCAGGAGTCACCAAGTTAACTGATTACTGGCTTCCTATCTAAGTAATTCTTCATAGGGTCTGTAGATATACATATTTATAACAAACAAGGGAAAGTTGTGCTCACTACTAATTTTTAAAACCATTAGGCAGCTTAAATATATTGCAATATATGGACAAACAATCCCTGTTTTGTTTAAAGGGTAAGGCATTTTTTAGTAGCAGTATGCACAAAATGTCTCTGTCTTAAATATATTGATAATGGGTTGAGTGCAGAGGAATCTTGTATGTGTCTATATGTATTTTGTGGTCACAGCCTCATTGCACCCCGCCTAATGGTTTTAAAAATTAGTAGTGAGCACAACTTTCCCTTGTTTGTTATAGTTTATACAGGAGCAGTGACCAGCTCCATGTTGTAGCTCCCACCCTTCCCAACTATAGTCAGGTGATCCCACTGGTGGCCAATAAAAGGGCAGCCAAGTTTGGGAGTTTTACTTTGAAAGCAGCTAGTAAGTTGAAGGTAAAACTTAGTCCTTTTGTAAAATGTATAATGAAGCAATAGAATTCTTAATGAATCAGATGCAATTTGAGCGTAGGACTGGCCAGATATGGGATGACTTTGACGTAGTTGTTCAGCTTAAATATATTGCAATATATGGACAAACAATCCCTGTTTTGTTTAAAGGGTAAGGCATTTTTCAGTAGCAGTATGCACAAAATGTCTCTGTCTTAAATATAATGGGTTGAGTGCAGAGGATTCTTGTATTTGTCTATACATATATATATATATATATATATATATATATATATATATATATATATATATATATATATATGTGTTCAAATGAGCTGAAAGTTATAAAAGTTATTAAACTGTTTTTTATGTGTTGTTATAATCACAAAATGTTAACTTTTGAAAAGACCTGTATAAATGTAATAAGTGATTATTATATAACAATTAATAATAAAAACAAGTTATTAAAGCAAACCAGCTGTACAGCTTTACTGGGCCTTGGTGTACTCAGGCTCTCTGGAACAAATCCACCTGGGTCAGCAACCAGAAGCCAAAGAGGAAGATCCACTCCTAACCAGGCATTATGTTATAGTGTGACAGGAAGTGGTCATAGGCCAGTAGGCCTATAATACAGATATGTAAATTAGATAACTAGATACATTGGCATCTGCCCAGAAACTAGCGATATAAGAAAGTGTAGGGATTTAAAGTCAGTGGGACTTACTAAACCTATAGGTCCCTACAGCTATTTAGAAATATTGCATACCTGTGGAAATCCATAGATGCTGGTAATCTCATACATGACTTTTGATACTGAAGATAGTAAATGCCCAATGAATGCATTGGGAATCCTGTTCTGGCTGCACTTGTAGTTGGGCACATAATCACTGTTCCCCGTCAGCATACTAAATGTACTTCTAATGGCTTTTCTCTCATTAGCCCAGGAATCATGGATATGGAATCCCAAGGTCACATTAGGCAGAATGTTCAGGTTGTTGTTAATTTCCTCTATAGCAAAAATGGCAGCAAGAAAGTGACGATAATACTGGAAGGAGGAACTAAAGCAAGAAAAAAAAATTATATATATTTTTTTTTTAATCCAGCATTTTGTTTTTTTCTTGTTATGTATGCTGCTATTAATGTTATATACAGATGAAGCTTGTAAGCTGTAACTGATCAATTTAAAATACGCTAGTTGCAGAGAAATACAACGTTCCGATGTTTAAAAAAGATAAAAATTACATTAGGCGCTTTAACAGACATCAGGTGGTGCCTGGACTAGTTTTCATTTTTAAGATAGATGCTGTCGAGATCCTGTCAAAAACTCGGTCAACAAAATACCCTAATTTATTAGTAGAGAAGCTGACACCAATGTATTGGAACTGCTGTTGAAAGGGGTAGATTCACTAATGGGCGAATTTTTGCCAGCGTCAGCTTCGCACAGCTCGCACCACTTCGTCCTTAATGAATCTACCCTAAAGTGTCCGTCATACCCAGACTGGCACTCTGTGGATTCTGGCAAATGCTCTGTTTAGTGGGCTGGTGGGGGCTGTTTCAGCCTCTATGTACTTGAAATTCCAGGGCCTATTTTAGATCACAGTCTGGACCTCGTATAAATCAATGCAGTTGTGCACAATTCTCAACAGCAGGCCCGGACTGACAATCTGTCAGTTCGGGCAATTTCCCGAAGGGCCGCTCCATTTATCTTTGAAATGGGCCGCTTCTGATTTGCGGCGTTTGGGCAGGGGGGAGAGAGACTTACAGCATGTACGCTGTGCTTCTCCTTCACACACAACCAGCAGCTGCGTGTTCCTCCTCCCTCCTCCTAAGATCAGTCAGGGAAAGGCAAAGGTGATTGGCCAGCAGACGGGTTGGCAGGTGTCAGAGTTCCCGTGCTATTTCACGAAGCTCCTAAGGGTAGGGACACACTGGGCGATTTGGGGAGATTTAGTCGCCTGGCGACTAATCGCCGCGACTTTCCACGACCAATCTTCCCCGAATGCTTCCCCTCGCTCTGCGCCTGGCTAAAATGAAAAATCGCCTGCGCTAATCACACACGGCGATTCGTTTTCCGAAGCCGCCCGAAGTTTCCTCGTGAGGCAACTTCGGGCGACTTCGGAAAACGAATCGCTGTGTGTGATTAGCGCAGGCGATTTTTCATTTTATCCAGGCGCAGAGTGAGGGGAGGCATTCGGGGAGAAAAGTCGCTGCGATTAGTCGCCAGGCGACTAAATCTCCCCAAATCGCCCAGTGTGTCCCTACCCTAAGAGAGGTAGGGGGGAGGTAGGGGTGTCTGTGTGTGTGTGTGTTTGTGTCTCTCTGTGTCTGTGTATCTCTGTGTTTGTGTCTTTTTGTGTGTGTGTGTGTCTCTGTGTCTCTCTGTGTTTGTGTGTCTCTCTCTGTGTGTCTTTCTGTGTCTGTGTTTCTCTGTGTGTGTGTTTGTGTCTCTCTGTCTCTGTTTGTCAGAATAGAAGTTCCTGAGTAACCAGTAGGGTTTTAAAGCAGGTGAGATGCTTCTAGTGTTTGCATAGGTTCAAGCCAACCTGACTCCATCTCTCCAACCCCTTGACTATTAATAGTTATATTACATGCTACAATCCCCCTGCTCTCCCACCCTCACACAACACATACTGTGGGGATAGGATCTGGGTTCATGGGGGCAGGGGCCACAATCGTTTTTACCATTGTCCTGTTGGCTCAGTCCAACCCGGAATACACTCTATGTGCCCACAGCCTTAAAGCAGTTTCAGGGTATTCCTTAGGCCCCAAAGACCCCCCAAAGAAATTTTACTGCCCAAATTTTACACATGGGGATGTATCCAAGAGTCTGATATTATGTAGAAACATGACGGGGAAAAAGGCAGAGCCAGAAACAGCGTCTTTATAATATAGGAGTGCACAAAAATGTTGTTTCCCCTCCCAGGAAACTATTTCTTCAGTACTGTATTGCTGTGTTTGCTGAGAACAGCTCTCTGAAGGGACATCAGAGGTGGAGAGATGTTTGCTTAGCAAATACAGCTCTGTGAGATTGAAACAGAAGGCAGGAGTTTGGAGGAATCTTTAGAGAACTTCCCATGAGAAGTTTTAGAAGTTCCGCTATTTGTGTGCATCTTAAACTTTCAAATTTTTTACCCTCTTATACATTTTATGCATTTGAAGAATAGTTAAAGGGTAAAATATTTCACCATGGAAAAATGCCCTTAGGCTCTAGAGTTTATAATGCATAGAAAAAAAATCATGCATGGAAAAAGTTGCACGAAAAACCTGGTTTGGCCTGCCATTTTGTGAATTTTTGGTTTTTGGATTAAAACACCAGCAGTGGCACCAACAATTTATGACATGATAGCACTAGCATTTCCACATACATACTGTAGTTACCCAAGTCTTGGCATCACTTTTCCTTTATGATTAATTCACGTCGTTTTTAAAGATATTTAGTTACTTTACCCTATAATATGTATTGGATTTTTTATTTTGTAGTATTTAAAAAGGAAGCAATAATGATCTCAGTTAGGAAACACAAAACAAAAAGACAAATACATTTTCAAAAGCAGATTTACCATTCTTTGTGGGAGACAGATCATACTTACACTGGAAAGACAGTATATCCTTTTTCAGGAAGGTCCGTAAAGGTTTTTTGATCTTTGATTGTTAAAGCAAAAATATCTGTTAGGATTCCAAGAATGTAGTCCCCTTCCTGCAGGTAGCCTTCCTCATATTGCCCATTCAGTGAGCAGGCAGGGAAGCTGGGGTTCTTTATTGCTCCGCAAGTTAATATTACTAATATCCAAGTGACAGAAAGCCAGACTATAGCTGTTATTAATAGATGAATATTCAGTATATTCATAACTGCCAGGATTGGTCAGTGCATGTTCATCTTTGTACCTCCTATTAAATAAAACAAAAAAGCAGGATATGGCATACTTGTAAAAGATCTAAAATGCATTTTATATGCATTCCAGATGCTGTCAGAGATCAACATAACATCTAAAAAATGTATTAGATTAGACAGTGGTCCCCAACCAGTAGCTCGTGAGCAACATGTTGCTCTCCAACCCCTTGGATGTTGCTCCCAGTGGCCTCAAAGCAGGTACTCATTTTTGAGTTCCTAGCTTGGAGGCAAGTTTTGGTTGTATAAAAACCAGATGTACTGCCAAACAGAACCTCAATGTAGGGTGACAATCCTACTAAATGGCCAATCACACCACTTATTTGGCACCCCAAGAACATTTTATATGCTAGTGTTGCTCCCCAACTCCTTTTACTTCTGATTGTTGCTCACGGGTTCAAAAGGTTGGGGATCCCTGGATTAGAGGCTTCTAAGTTAGTAGAAGACCTAGCAAATGCTACTTTCCTCATTTAAAGTAATGGAGCTTCCAGTTGTAATGGTGGAAGATGCTAACCATGCAGATCACAGGATATATTTAGTAATAAAAATGTATTAGACATGAATAAAAAGAGCATACAGATTAAATTGAACCTTTAAAAAATTTCAATTGAGGAAAACCATAAAACTTTGGCTGTGTCTGTGGCTTTTCTAATTTATAGGGTCATTTTCTTATTCTCTGGTTACTGTGTCTTACTGACAAGCAAATATGACTAGTGTTGATAAATGAGTCCCTATGTTTTTATGTGTTCAAGGTGTATCTGTATTTTACAGCAGGGTGTCTGCACGCCACTGACATTTCTATGAGCCGAGTCAAATAGTGGGACATCACAATGTTCACTACACACACCATAACCCAAAATGTGTTGGAACTGGAGAGATCTGAATAGGATTTTATAAACACAGTGCAGTGAGCAAACTGCACATTTCAGCCAGAAACTGTCATGTTTCCCCTTAGATTTTCAGCATAATTGTGACCAACCATAGATTTGCATCTTCTCCAAATGTGAGCGATACATCAAAATGAAAAGCAGCAGCCTATAGAACAATTAGGGGAAGATTTATCAAGGGTCGAAGTGAAAATTTCAATTAAAAGAAAAATTTTGTTTAATAAATTTTGGTTGGACTTTTTTTTTTATTCGAATTTGAAGTTTTATTATTTTAAATTCGACCCTTGAAAAATCTGCCCCTAAGAGTACAATGAGAGTTTGATCTGATTTTTTTGTGCTGGATACTAGAGTAACATAATAACAGATTTTATGTATCTGTAACCTTATTATGAACATAAAGAGCTAAACAAATTTCACTTTCAAACAAAGGCTGGGACCCCCCAAAACTCCACTCTAGATTGTGTTTTAAAAAAATGTCAATCCCCTATTGTATAAATACTGAAAGAGAAGCCGTCTGCACAAGGTTATCTGAGTAATGAATAAACAGTACAAATGTGAAATGTGCAGCCAAGTACTTACAGCTCAGTGGGATAGAAGATATCAACTGTTTTCTGGGTTGGTCACCTTTGTTCAATAGCCTTCCAGTGAGTAGCAAGTACCAGTATGATTTAATGAAGAAGATCAGTTGTTTTTTATCAAGCAACAATGCTCCATGGCACAGTATATGAAATCAAGTCTATCCCAGTCTTTGTTCAGCAAACTCATTTATATAGTTTGCAAAGGAGAGGATTGTGACTGCTCTGAAAATAACCTCTCCTTTCAATTGCTATTATATTTTATTCCTGAAACTCCCCAGGACATGATCTGATTTTATACTTGGCCCTTATTCCCTTTTCTAACCTGTATCCCATAATTTGTTTTAAAAATATATGTGGCATAAACAGACTATTGGGGCAAATTTACTAAAGGGCGAAGTGACTAACGTTAGAGAAATTTCGCCAGCGTGACGTTGTTTTGTTATTTCGCCGATTTACTAACGGGCGCTGGCGTAACTTCGCTAGCAAAGGAGATAGACTCTAGCGCTACTTCGCACTCTTACACCAGGCAAAAGTTTCGCTCTGGCAAAAGAGCGTTACTTTGCAAATTCACTAAGGGGCCGATTCACTAAGGGTCGAATATCGAGGGTTAATTAACCCTCGATATTCAACTAGGAATTAAAATCCTTTGACTTCGAATATCGAAGTCGAAGGATTTAGCGCAGATAGTTCGATGGAACGATCGAAGGATAATTCCTTTGTTCGAACGATAAAATCCTTCGAATCGAACGATTCGAAGGATTTTAATCCAACTATCGAAGGAATATCCTTTGATCAAAAAAAGTTAGCCAAGCCTATGGGGACCTTCCCCATAGGCTAACATTGACTTCGGTAGCTTTTAGATGGCGAACTAGGGGGTCGAAGTTTTTTTTAAAGAGACAGTACTTCGACTATCGAATGGTCGAAATCCTTCGATTCGAAGTCGTAGTCGAAGGTCGAAGTAGCGTATTCGATGGTCGAAGTAGCCCAAAAAAACTTAGAAATTTGAAGTTTTTTACCTTCGAATCCTTCACTCAAAGTTAGTGAATCGGCCCCTAAGTGAACGTTAGCTGTTCCACCAGATTTGCCTTCGCCAGCTCAGACCAGGGGAAAATGTTCTATGCCCCAAAGAACACTGGCGTCTTCGTTTTTTCAGGGTGATAGAGTGCAAAAGTCCGTAAAAAGTTTTTTGGGTACGCGGGCTCCCCATACATTTCCTACCAAATGGCACATAGACTATACACTGGCCACATGTGTAGGGCATTATAACAACTCTATTTAAATGTATTAAGGTTTCCCTGGGCTTGTGTAGTGTAATGTATTTGCTGTAACATACACTCCATTCAAATTTAACTTCCCGCCATATGCAAATTAGCCAACGCTTGCGCAACTTTGCTTTGTATGGCGCAGTAACACTAGCGCAACTTCGCCAGAGTTCGGCACCCTGGACGCGAGCAAATTTACGGAGTTTAGTGAATTTGCCCCTATGTCAAACTAACAAGGTAGATGATGGGTTATATTAGACCCCCTTTAAGCAGGATGGGTCTTCACTAGGGGGAAAGGATGAAGTTAGGTGTTTTTTTAACTTCACCGCTACACTGTTTTGGTGTCCTCATATTTATGTTTTCTTATTTTTCAAAAACCACCCAAAACATAATGATAACAGAAGCTCTATTCAATACAAGTGCTAACAAGGTTTGAATACTCACACGCACCTTGAGGTAGTTTTTCCATAGGCATAGAGGAGGGGCAAGCAATATATAATGATGGCTGAGACTTTTAAACAAGTTTATAATAGCAATTGATGTTTTAATAAGAAAAAGAAAAATCTGAATATGACCTTAAAAAATGTGCAACAGCAATAACTTTTATGTGCATTATACGATTTTCATTTACATGGTGCCAAGGGGCAGAATTGTCAAGATTCAAATGAGATTTTTTTTGCCCTTATTCAAGTTTTTTTTTGCAAATTTGAAATAAAGTTTCTGAATCTTGAATGTTTGAGGTTTATTAAGTACAAAAAGGTAGTCATAGTTGACAGTTATCGCTCAGACGTGTGATGATAAAGCATCATTAAAAGCCAAACAAGAGGAGATCAACTGAAACAGAAGAATTTACTGATGGTAATATTTTGTTCATTAAGGGGCCGATTCACTATGGATCGAATATCGAGGGTTAATTAACCCTCGATATTCGACTAGGAATTAAAATCCTTCGACTTCGAATATTGAAGTCGAAGGATTTAGCGCAGATAGTTCGATCGAACGATCGATTCTAAGGATTTTAATCCAACGATCGAAGGAATATCCTTCAATCAAAAAAAGTTAGCCAAGCCTATGACCTTGCCCATAGGCTAACATTGACTTCGGTAGCTTTTAGATGGCGAACTAGGGGGTCGAAGTTTTTTTTAAAGAGACAGTACTTTGACTATCGAATGGTCAAACGATTTTTACTTCGAATCCTTCGATTCAAAGTCGTAGTCGAAGGTCGAAGTAGCCCATTCGATGGTCGAAGTAGCCCAAAAGAAACTTCGAAATTCGACGTTTTTTACCTTCGAATCCTTCACTCGAAGTTAGTGAATCGGCCCCTAAATGTTCCTTTTTGGCCATTTATTTGAGGAACTATATTGGCGTTCACCAAGTAATCTTCTTGTTAAACGAAAAACAAAAGAAAAGGGGAGCCCCTTGCTATCCTCTGAGCCTTATATCAGTAAAAGGAAGTAAAGTTTCAGATTTTATGTCTCAGTGAGTCTCCTCACAACCCTGTGTCAGTCAAGGGCTGATTTTGCATTGTTCATTGATCACATTGAGATAGCCTGCATATAATAAGTGAAATAGTGAATAACTTCACCCAATTCTACATGGGGTCCATTTTCACTTTAAGTAGATCTCAACGAGGCTCCAGCCAGACTTAGTTTGGAAAATATTTGCAATCCTTCATCCTTCTGCATCTATAAACGTTTGTTATTATGGTGTCGTTTAGTTACTGGTTGTATTATGTCCTGCTTTTGTAGAGTGGTTAGAGAGATATCTGGGTGTATCTGATACTTTTGGCTTTTAAACTTCAAACTTCTCCATTCTCTTGCTGCCGGCAAAACATTATCCTGAGTTTGATGGTAATGGAAGCATATGAAAATGTCCCGAGGAGGGTCCCCTTGCTAATAAGGTTGAAAGGCCCTCATAAACTCAAGTCTAGAGAGCTGCACTTCTGGTACCAAACCTCTGCATAAATCTGTTAATTGGGTAGACCACCGACCCTGATATTATTTTGGTGTTTGTGATTATAACTGTTCTCTATTTTGTTCAGGGCTTCCCACAGTTGTTGCTTTAGTTTAAAAATATCTGACTCGTGTGCATCAAGAAAGGAAAGTATGTTGTCCACTTTACCTTCAAGCTGATCTGTTCTACTATACAGTTCTTGGATCTGGTGAGTGATAATCCACAGTTATACATTTAACCATGGCGCCTAGTTCTGTTGGCTACTTCATGTTGTTCCACCTCAAGAAGAGTTCATTGACTTGCCTCAACAGAACCATTTCATGCATGGCAGCCTCCATCTCTATTAGGCAGTGGCGTTTCACTCAGCAGGCAGAACCTGTTTAGTACCTGGACACTTTTACTACAAAGCCATGTTGTAATACCTGCAGAATGTGTTTTGGCATTGTCTTGCTGAAATAAGAATGGCCTTTGATCAAAATTATTATCTTCTGGATGGCAGCATGTGTTGCTTTAAAACCTGTATATATCATTCATGGTATCTTCTCAGATGTAGATACAAGACACACCAGCACAACATGGATAATTCTAGCAGGATTTAACCTTGCTCGTTTATTTGCGGATGCAACGTTTCGGGGCGTGACCCCTTTCTCAAGCATACCGGATATTAGTGCACATACAAATTTAAAAGCAAGACAATTAAGTTAATTAGTGAAACATGTTACAATCAATTAATGACAAAAAGTGCATACATATAGGCCAGAACGAAAAATTGTTTCAAACTACAAAAATTCCAGAAAAAAGTCATAAAAAATCCTTAGGAAAATTTTTTTTAAAAAAAATTTTTTTGAAAAAAAGTGCCAAAATATTACTATGTTCGTTTTATAAAAATATATAAAAACGAATAAAAATAAATTTCAGTCCATACTTGCGCTACTTTTGTTTGTATTGATGTAAAACTGTGTTAAACAATACTTGTAAAAAAAATCGACAAAAAAATTATGGTGTTTGTTCGATAGAGATGAATAAAAACGAATAAAAATATGTTTGAGTCCATTCTTGCGTTACTTGTATTTATATTAGTACAAAACTATATACAAAAATTACTTAATCAAATTCTGTAAGACTAAAGTGTCCAGTGCAATAAAGATAACATCATTCAATACAAAAAGTATCAATATCAAATAGAATACAATGTTTAACAAATGTCACGAAAATCTTGTCAAAAAGTTATAAAAAAGTATACAATGATACAGATCAACTACATGCTCATAGTTCCAGGACTAAAACGGATAAACCTATTTGTTTGGATTTACTTAAATTTAATTTAAATTTCAAATTCGATCTACTTCTATTGATTCGATTTTATTTTTATTTTTAGATTTAATGAATCTTACGCTAGCAGGAATTTTTGTATGGAATCTTTCCCTGAGGCGTATGACTGCCAACTGATTTTCTAAAATAGAGGAAAAAGTAGAGAAAAAAATTTTTTGGATTAGTACAGAAATAATGTTATAAAAAGCAACTCAAGTTAAATTCTTCGTTCAACCCTTTTGGGTGTCGAGTTTGTAAACGCCAAATCCAATAACATTCTCTCTGTAGTAATAGTTTCTTTCTATCCATACCTGCTTTAGGAAAAACTTTTTCAAGTATCTGCCAGCGTAATTGGGAAAGTTGATGGGTTTTGGAAAAAAAGTGTTTAGCCAACCAGGTTTCACTTTTGTATTTGGCAGGTTTAGTCTCAACCCTTGCAGTTGTCTTAAGTGGCTGGTATGTACGAATCATGGACTTATGTTCATTTAACCTCAGTTTTATGGCCCTGGAAGTTTGTCCTATATACAATAGCCCACAGGGACATTTCAGGCTATAAATGACATCCTTTGTATCACATGTAAAAAAGCCGCTTATTGCGTGTTTTGTGCCTTGTTGTGGATGAGTCACGTATGCCCCTGGAATAATAGCATTGCAGTGGCCACAATTCCTGCAGGGATAAGTGCCACTTTTTTGAGAGCCTGAGATGGTATTAACACTCCTTTTTTTGTTGTTTTTTTTGTTTTTAATAAGCTCCCCTATATTACGTCCCCTTCTGAAAGAAAACAAAGGTGGTAACCCAAACAAATGTCCAAATTTATGATCAGTGGACAGGATTTGCCAATGCTTTAAGATTGTCTGTTTTAAACTCTTAGAATTTGTATCAAAGGAGGTAAAAGGGTATCCTCTGCGCGGTGGACTTATTCCTAGATTGCCGTACAAGAGCTTCCTCACGTGGGATTACTTCTACCTCTTTTTTTATATTCAAAAGCATCTCGGAATCATACCCTTTATCCAAAAATCTCTGTATCATATTACTGGATTCCTTGTGATAAAGTTCGGGAGAGGATGCGATACGCTTCACCCGCATTAATTGGCTTCTTGGCAAACCTTTGAAGAGACCAGGGGGATGAAAGCTAGTAGGTCTAAGTAGATTATTTCTATCTGTAGGTTTAGTGTATACAGTGGTGACTAGCTTAGAATCCAAAACCTGAATGTTAACGTCAAGAAAGTGTAATATAGAAGGGTTGGCCTCAAAAGTAAATTTGATTGTAGGATGTACAATATTTAAATGATTTACAAATTCATTTAATTTATCAAATGATCCCAACCAAATAAAGGTATCATCCACATACCGCATGTACTGGCAGATGAGATGATTGAAATCAGAAACCGAAAAAATATGAGTTTTTTCAAACTTATCCATAAAGATGTTGGCATATGCCGGTTCTTCTTTTTTGCATCTTCTCAGATGTGCAATCTACCCATGCCATGTGCACTAATGAACCCCCATCATAGATGCTGCCTTTTAAACTGTGCTGCTCTCCTCAGTCCATTTTTAGTGAGCTTAGGCCCATAGGATGTGGATATTTTTCTGGATTATGTTTATATATGATTTAGAAATGGTTTCTTTTTTGCATGAGTTTTAATTTCAATTTACAGGATTGAACTGTGTAGAGGAACAATGGTTTTTGGAAGTATTAAAAAGCCCATGCAGTGATTTCCACTAAAGAATTGTGTTTTTAATACAATGTTGACTGAAGGGCTGAAGATCACAGCCATCCAACATTGGCTTTCAGTCTTTTACCTTACTTACAGAGATTTTTCTGTATTCTCTCAATCTTTTACGGGCAGATTTATCACGGGTCGAAGTGAATTCGAGGGAATTTTCTAAGTAAAAAAAATTTGAAATTCTAAGTAATTTTTTGGATACTTCGACCATCGAATAGGATACCACGACTTCGAATTTACTTCGAATTCGATTTGAAGTAAAAATAGTTTGAATATTCGACCATTCGATAATCGAAGTACTGTCTCTTTAAAAAATACTTAGACTTCAATACATTGCCAAATTAAACCTGCCGAAGTGCTATGTTAGCCTATGGGGACCTTCTACAGCATTTTTCGAAGTAAAATCGATCGATTGTATGTAAAATCGTTCGAATCGAAGGATTTAATCGTTTGATCGAAGGATTTAATTGTTCGATCAACCGATTTTACTTTGACCGCAGAATACCCAAATTCGATGAAAAAAGTTTGAATTCGATATTCGAATTCGAGGTATTTAAATTCGATGGTTGAATTTCGAAGTTTTTTTTTTACTTCGAAATTCGACCCTTGATAAATCTGCCCCTTAATGTTATTAACTTAATTATGAAGTCACCAAATTCTTTACAATTTTATGTTGATGTATACTGTAGATGATGAAATTCCCAAATTCTTTGCAATCGTACATTGTGAAACATTGTTATTAAATTATTGCAGTATTTAACCGTGGAGTATTTCCCCTACCCATCTTTACTTCTGAGAGACCCAGCCTCTCTGGGATACAATTTTTAGCATTAAACAACTTTTGCAGTGTTGCTGGCATCAAACTCAAATTGAGCGTATATTCTCAGAAAATAATACAATAAAAAGTTTCAACATATGTGTCAGGCTCCTTTGGAGATTCAATAGGAAGAGCAGTTAGAACTGCTGTTAGTGTACAGCTTGCAGAAATTGACCTGAAGGAATAGATGCAAGTCAAAAGCGTGGTCGGAGAACAGGCCGAGGTCGAAGGCAGGCAGAAGGTAATCGAAGTCCATGTCAGGCCGAGGTCGGTAACAAGAAAGACAAATCCAAAGAATAATCAGAGAACACAGTAACAAGCACTAGCAAGGAAATCACCAAGCACTGTTTGCTCTTGCTGACGTCTTTTTATAGGGACAAGTTTGGCGCCAAAATTGACGCAGCGTCAACGCGCCCGCGTCCATCGCGACGCGCGCGCGTCCGAACGAACGCGCGCCCGCGCAAAGACGGGCGCGCGCGCGACAGACGCCGGGAATCCTCAGGAACCTAAGCACCCCCGTGTCTGCGCCCCGGCTGCGGTTACAGGTACCTTACAATATGATATATTATTTTTGTAGTATTTGCAATTAAATATGGGGTTAAAATAATTTGCAAATCATTGCATTCTGTTTCTAGTTATATTTTACTACATCCTAAATATTTACTTTCTTGCATACCATACAAAAGGCATTGTTTTATGCCTCTTTTTCGGGGTTGTAATTCTCTGGAGAGAAAAAATGGTACCTTCAAGAAAACACGATTATTTTTTCAAGTATTTCAGAGGAATATAACAATTGTGGGACAAGAACAAAGAAAAATGTTCACAACCTATTCAATTAAGGGAACAGGATATTCCTTTGAAGCAATCGTGGTGAGGGCAGCGAGGTTGCCTTGTTGTGACTGCAGATTATATTAATGCATTTGACTTGGCTTGGTCATTCACAATAATCAGACCTACATCAATCTCAAGGTATATATTTCCATTACATAGATAACATCATAAAATGATGCAATACACAAGTAGAAAGTACCTTGCCTTTTATTTGCGGAGTGTATTTTAAAGCTGCTGGGTATCATGAGGTCACATAAAATATTTTAAAACTTTTTTATATATATATATTTTTAACTATTTTAAAAAAAACTACTCACTGGTAGTTTAAAAAAAATAAAGTAGCACTTAGGAAGAAATATAAGGTAAAAAATTCCTGCACTAGAAACAAGTATGACAAATATCTCCACTGCTGCTAAATATTTGCCCGTGGTGCTCACATACACCAGGATGAAGCAGATCCACACACTGCAGAACAGTAACATGCTGAAGGTTATGTATTGTGATTCATTGAATATGTCTGAAAAGGAAATGAGGAAAACTGAGCATTATGCTTTGACGATAAATATTTGCAGAATGGTGAAATTTTGCCAAATGCAATGAAGTCAAGGGACTGGAGATTTTTTTTTTACCAAATGCGTTAGTGTATAATTTTTCTTGTCATATGAAAAAAAAAAGTTTTCCCCTAGTTAAACAAAATGCATGGCAAAATTCTAGTGCAGATTTGCAAATTTCCGTTTTTTTGATGCAAAAACACAATAAATCCATTCAAGCTATCTAATGTACTCAAGACTTAATAGGGGCAGATTTACTAAGCTCGAGTGAATGGTTTGAATTTCAAAAAGTTTGAACTTCAAAGAAAATTTTTGGGCACTTCGAACATCGAATAGGCTTTATTCGACCATTCGAATGATTTTAAGTAAATCGTTTGACTAGTCGACCATTCGATAATCGAAGTACTGTCTCTAAAAAAACAACTTCGACTTCATACTTCGCCAAATAAAATCTACCGAAGTGCTATGTTAGCCTATGGGGACCTTCCAGTGCATTTTTACAGTGTTTTTACATTGAATAAAAATCATTCGATCGAACACTAAAAATCGTTCCATCGAACAATTTTTATTCAACCGATCGAACGCTAAATTCGGCGTAAAAACTTCGAATTTGTAATTTCAAATTCAAAGTTTTTCCATTCGATGGTCGAATTTCGAGGGTTTTAACCCCTCGAATTTCGAGGGTTTTAACCCCTCGAAATTCGACCCTTGATAAATACCCCCCCTAATTTTTATCAATAATAACAATAGTTGTTGTTATAACTAATATTATTATTATTATTATTATTATTATTATTATTAAGAAAATGTTAAATAGTACTGCTGTAGATGAATCTAGATGATAAACTTCTACAGTCAATGAATCAAATGACCTATATAAGGGACACAGAGACATATACATTACAAAATCACATTTTAAAGTTTTTTTAATTAAAAAACAATAATTCACCAAACTCGAACATTTTCATTTTTTTAAAAAAGTTTGAATTTAAAAAAAATCAATCATTTAAAAACATTAAACTACTCAACAGCAGTGAACTCACATTCTATTCATGATTTTCAATTAGTCTGTCAACTTTTGGATTAGTCTTGAAAACTAGCACAGGTACGTAGTTAAGGTGGGTTGAAAAATGTCCAGTATGTTCAATTCCATTCTAAAGGGGTGGCCTCTAGTGCGTTGATCTTTTTTATGGGGAAAAAGATCCCCCACTATCTGTCTATAATGTCCTCTTATGTACTTGTAAAGTGTAATCATGTCCCCTTGCAAGCAACCCCAAACTTGACAATCTACCATCATAGTTTATATTTGAACTGAGGAATAGCCTGAACTTTGGAAATACAGGTCCCATTGACTTCTACATTAACTCACCAAATTTTAGATGCTGATTCTTTATTTTTGAGTTTGTTTTTTTTTTTGTCCTTTTTTGTCCTTAATAAATCAGTTTTCGAAACCTTGAATTCAAAATCATGATTTTTGCTGCAAAAAATACTTTGTAAAGAATGAATCTTAATATTATATATGCCCCATAGAAAATAGTTAGAAGGAAGAGTGGATGCTGGCTTTAACAATAATATTTCATTTCTCAAAGAGTTTGGTGACATTGAAATGCACATACCAGTCTAAATTTAATTCAATGAGAAAAAATTTCATTTCAAATTTTCCCAGTCTGAATTTTTTTGGATTATCGCCTGAAACCAAGAAATTTTTGGATTATTGTACAAAACTCAGATCCGGATATCTTCAAAATTTCAACGGAACATCTGACATTGACTTCTAAATGAATTCAGTAGGTCATCGGAACATCTGCCATTGACTTCTATTTGAACTTGGCAGGTCTGAGTTGGAGTACACTTTTATTCGGACTTTTAAACACCATTAGGGGTTTAATTTTTTTTCTCCCAAAAAAATGTGTATTAAATGTCGGACCTGAAAAAAAATTGGACTTTAATAAATAACCCTCTTAATGATTAGGAGTACAACCTGGCAAAATATATTTAAATAAAATAGCTGATGCATTTAGTTGCATCTCAAAGGTGCAACAAAAGCATTAAAAAAAAAACAACTGTGTGCAAGAGCCCTTAAAGGGATCCTGTCATGAATTATATGGTGTCGTTTTTATTTCTAAATTACACTGTTTACACTGCAAATAATTCACTCTTCTATGTAAAATGTAATTTCTAGTCAACGAGTATATTTTTTTAGTTGTAATATTGGTGTGTAGGCAGGTCATTTTGCCTGGTAATGTGTTTTCAGAAAGAGCCAGCACTTCAGAACTGCTTTCAGAAAGGCTTTTGTTTCTCCTACTCAATGTAACTGAAGGAGTCGCAGTGGCATTTTTACTATTGAGTGCTGATCTTATATTTACCAGGGATGTTATCTGCTTACCTTCCAATTGTTCTGCTGATGGGCTGCTGGGGTGGTGGTGATATCACTCCAACTTGCAGTGCAGCAGCAGTAAAGAGTGACTCAAGTTTATCAGAGCACAAGTCACATGACTGGGGGTACCTGAGAAACTGACAATATGTCTAGCCCCATGTCAGATTTCAAAGTTAAATATAAAAAAATGTGTCTGCTATTTTGAAAAACACATTTTAGTGCAGAAGTCTGCTGGAGCAGCACTATTAACTGATGCATGGTATATGTACTGTTACCATTGATCTACATAGGAGTTGCATAAAGTAAAGAGAACCATACAGAGTCTTATTAATGCCCTTGATCCTAAATGTAAAATAAAAAATGAATAGTGATGAGCAGAATTTTATTGGCAGGTTTCGCTGCAATTCGCTGCAATTATTTCCTGTGCCACTTTCTCAAAGCAGTATACACTGGAGTATATGGATTTTTTTTTCATGCAAAATACATTTGGTCTATGAGCATTTTTATGTTGTATTTATTTTACCTCAATATTTTATTTGGTGGTTTCATGAAAATATTTGCAGATGCCAAAATGCAAAGTTTTGCATAAAATCAATACCTAATTATGAAAGGTTAGGCTAGTAAGAACCTTGCTAATTAACAATTTTACTTCCTGGAGGGAGGGAGGTGTGAATTACTTGTACACATTAAACTTACACCAAGAAAAAAGAAGTAAACCCCCATTCCTTCCACACCCCTACCTAATTATAGACAAAATAAGTGCTTAGTGCAATAAATAGATTTTAAAACATAATTATATTACTGGCATGAGGCTTAATTATAAATGTAGTTATCCCTGTGCTTAAGTCTCTAATCGATTGCTTATAAGAACATTTAAAGTGCCATGTGCTATTTAAATGTATAAAGCGAATCTTCAATTGGATTAATCGACCACAGATCAACCACCCTTAAATCAATGCATTTAAAGTGCTAGTGTCAGCACCAATTGCAATCACAGATTGCCAATGTGCAAACAAATTGAGTTAGAATTAGTTTTTTAAAAACAGCCCGAGCTGTTTGGTGTAGGAAGTGAATTAATAAACCATTTATAACATACAGACCAAAACCGGCATTTGAGAAATAAAAAGAAGGAAATGGAAAATAGTTAAGAGGTGGAGAATTCCCAAGAATCTACTGGCGGATTGTATTTTCTAGGCCCTGGGACCCCACACAGTGAGAAAGTGTAAGGTACTTACCCAGGGGACGGCAGGGACGCCTGCCGCCCCCTCGACGGGGACGCCCGTCTCGCACCTCCTCCGCCGATGCGGCTAGGCCCCAGGCGCCGGCTCCTATGGAGCGCGCGGCGCGCATGCGCTAGAATTAAAGACGCAGGCACGCTGGCGCAATTGCGTTGGCGTGTTTGCGCAGGCGCTGGCGCTGATTCGCCAGCGTCCAATGGCGCCAAATTCAAGTGTTTAAAGGGCCATCAGTCCTTTTGTGCCTTGCCCAACGTAGGTTCTGTATATGGTTCCTGGGTGCGATTATTTCTGTGATTCTTGTTGTGACCTTGGCTATCCCTGATTCCTGTTTGACTTCCGCCTGCCCTGACCCTTTGGCTTGTTCCTGACTACTCTTTGGATTCCGTTATGTACTTCGACCCTGATAGTTGCTGACCTGGCCTGTGACCTCGATTACTCTGCTGCTTACCGATTTTGTACTGCATTCCCGATTGGTTTCGACTCGGCCCGTTCCTGGACTTTGATAACCTTTATGCTACGTTCCCTTGCTTGCCCAGAGTTCTTCCCTCAGTCTCCTCACTATTAAGTCCTGGCGGCATCCGAGTAGCGGAGGGCCCCACCCGACGTGAAAGGCGGCGGTTATAGGCCGAAGCGTGAGCCGAGCCCGGGACATTGGGGTTTACTCTGGGTTGTGGGATACTGTACGTTACAGAAAGTAGGACACTGGGGACTGTGGTCTCAAGTACACAATCTCATAATAAGGTTATCACCTTTAATTAATTTATAATGGCAGAAGTCACAGAAATATATTTAGGAGGAAAGTCCCATCATCTGGAGAAATTCTTGGTTTAATGGTGCAATATGAAAATAGCCTGGGATTGAGGGTGCTATTTTAATATACAGAAAAGTAAGTGGTATTCTAAATGTTTGCTATTACTGTTGTTTAAATTCCATAAAATCTACAGCCCTAAAACAGAGGTTTAGGGCTGTAGATTTTATGGGGTAGTTACCAATGGGCCACTACCATAGATTCTACATTTAAATCTTGTGTTTCATATAGGAAAAATATGTTGCTAGACAATGCATTGTGCTGGTTGCTGCTTCCACAACCAGTACTGAAAAGGTTATTATCATTACAGGAATATGGAGGGTATCAATTGTAAAAACCATACAATGATCCAATAGTGCTTCATAATAAAG
Source organism: Xenopus laevis (assembly GCF_017654675.1). Taxonomy (NCBI): domain Eukaryota; kingdom Metazoa; phylum Chordata; class Amphibia; order Anura; family Pipidae; genus Xenopus; species Xenopus laevis. Next base: position 93,543,022 of record NC_054386.1, on the reverse strand, counting down.
AAAAAAATATATATATTTTTTAATTAAATGAAAAGACACATTTCAACAAGTCATATTTATTGTGGTCATTATGCACATTGTGTATAGGTGTTTACACCATTTAAGCCCACTACATAGACACATACAGCATCTACATGTTGTGAGACAGAAATAAGTATGAAAAGAATGCTGTATGTAGCAGGCATCTGAAATGATTCCACGTTATCTCTGCGGTGTGATGAGATGATACAAATTACACATTGGATCACAGTGGTTAATCATTTACTTGTAAAACATTAAACCCTTAATTCTTAATACCTTACATATTTATAAGCATGTTGGACTCATTAATATTCTAACTAATTTATGTTTAATGATGTAGAATGCAGAGGGTCATCTTCTTAGTCGCTTCTTATCGGGTGGAATTTTTGTCACAATAGACTATTGTTATGCATTTTAAGACCTTCCAACGCCCATTCATTATTTTACTGAAAAATAAAAATGTGGAAAGTCAGTAAACACTAAATTTACAAAAAAACACCACCCTTAAAAAAATAAAAGGAAATCCAGCATTTCTAGAGGGAAAGTGTATTAAAATTTGAGAAAATTGCAGCAATAAAATGGAATTAAAATATTTTTTTAAAAAAATTCCACAATTTTACAAGCTTGAATTTATAAGATTAATAAAATCTCAAAAATTAAATTAACACATTTGGCATCTAAAACCTGTCAAGTTTCTTTTGAAGTCAATTGAAGTTGTTTTTTCAACTTTCAAGCTATTTTCCTGAATAGTTTTTTTTAAAAAAAATGAAAAAACTAATTCTGTGAATTAACTTTAAGCATCTGAGAGGTTGCCTTTGCATTTCGAATTTAGGGGCACCTATAGACTGCCTACTTATTTATTAGATTGGGAGAAGGACTTCACTATAGATTACATTATCAAGCCACTCACTGCAATGACAATAACAACAATAATAAAGAAATCCTTGGAAATTTAATAGAAAAATAATGTCAGTTAATATTGCGGACAAAATATTATAGATGTTTGCACTTGCAGATACCTATTTAAAAATGGCACGGTAAATGAGAGCCAACCAGTTTCTGGTTGCAATATTTTACAAGCTACATACATTATTGGTATGAAGGTGAGTAGGAACATTTCTTCAAATATCAGATCTGAATTCTTACCAAGCTTTAGGAGTGAAGGAAAGAAGAAATTCCAAAACTGGCAATTGCGCATGCTCAACTTTTGGTGAACTTCTGACCCGCTCAGCTTCAGAACTGCATATTTTTCATCTTTAAGTGAATACAGGGGCCATACAAATCCATCTTCTTCATCTACATTAGGTGACCTGCCATTACAAGTGAAAAAAGGAGGGAAGAAGTCATGTGTTGTAATTATTGAAAAGAGAATTCTTGAGGGACACATAATGTAAAATAAAGTCTTTGTAAAGGATGCAGTCAGTAATTCTCCAACCATTAAAGTATTTGATCTCCAGTCAATTTTCTGGTTATAACATACTGCATACATATGTAATAAATAAAAACATAAATACTGATTTCACCACCTAAAACCTGCCAAAATATTAAAAAAGAAATAGATTTAAAAAAGTTGTAAAAATTGACAGAAGCCTGTTTAACACAAACCAAGTATATATTTAAGTATTTTGAATGTCCTCCTTATTTACTAGGAGAAGGTTCAATGCAACTGAACTACTGAGACCTATGGTTCTCAAAAACACAGCTGGGGAAATTGAAGTTCCCTTCTGAAATGGAGTTGGATTTTTAGTTTGGACCATATCCCCATATTTGCACTTCTTATATAAAATCTATAGAAAGAAATAAGTATAGAAACTGTACTGTAACGCACAGCAGTTGAAGAATAAATACATATATTTAAGTAAAATACTATACCCCGTTCTTGCAAAATTGGCCCAGAATTTCATAATTGTTTTGCTAAAAAGGAGCTCAGATTTAGTGTAATGGCCTTTATTGATAAATGGCTTTCCAAAAAGCATTGGCAACTCAGCACCATGCAGAGCTCCCATCCATTCTGGCCATGGATCCGTTGATGACCGGTGATCATATACATAGACGAATACATTATTTTGATGCTCTACAGCATATCTTGCAAAACTTTTTACAGGACATGTAAAGAAATAGTCCCGAAGAATCAGTTCCATGGCTTCTCGATTTTTTTCATCATTATTTCCATCTTCCCAGTCTTTATATTGCAAGAGAATGGATTGTACACCAAGATCACCTGCTGAAGGGAAGAATCTTTTCAGCCTTTTTTGTAGCTCTTCTGAAGAAAATGAGCTTTCTGTTTTTATGTTAAAATCAGAAGAATATATCAAAGTAAAAGGGTTTCCATCATCTTTTGTTATTCCTATCAGAATTTCTGTTCTTTTAATAGATTGCTCTAGAATATTTTCTGGCACATCTACTAGAAAATCATGATCTACAATGGGAAGAAATTGTGTGAGGTCATATGGTTCCTTAGCCAAAAGTTGCTTTTCAGTCAAGAGTATCGGATCTGCATTGATTAAACAAGTTATAATAGCATCATTGTCTGTATGAGGACATTCAAGAAATTCAGCTAATTTCATAGTTAAGCGCTTTGCTCTCTCCTCAGAGTTTAATGCCCAATTTGATGTCACTGCCCCACTTTGGACTATGGCTCTGTTGTAATAAGCATAGCTTCCAGGTGATATTAAATGAAACCCAACAGATGCTGCCCCAGCACTATGTCCAAAGATAGTCACATTATCAGGATTCCCACCAAAAGCTGCAATGTTTTCACTGACCCACTGCAGAGCTAACCTCTGGTCAAATAATCCAGCATTCCCTGGTGCATCCTTGTGTCCTGGTAAAGCCAAAAACCCAAAAGCTGCAACTCTATAGTTCATTGACACAACAATAACTCTTTCTGCATAAGCCAACACGCTTCCATCATATATATCTAAGGAAGTTGTACCGGATTCAAATCCACCTCCATGGATAAACACCATTACATGAGCATCTTTTGGCTTAGCAGATGGGACCCACAAATTAAGATGAAGACAGTCCTCACTCATCTCATTGTTCACTAGAAACATTTCAGTGCCAGGAAATTCAGCAAATTTTTCTTCTCTGTTTTGAAAACAAGATTTCCCAAACGTTTCAGCTTTTAGAACCCCATGCCATGGTTTTCGTGGCTCAGTCTTTTTGAACCTTAGCCTTCCAGTTGGTGGTTCCCCATATGGAATTCCAAGATAAGCAGTAACATAACCTGACTGTATTGATAATTCTATGCCGCTGACCTGCCCCTGTTTTACTTTTACAATGTTGTCATGGTCAGCATTAGCACTTATAATAAGGAATGACATCCACAGATTGCAGACTTGCAGACATCTAAATGAGATTCGCTTAATTTGGAACATTGCGTCTGTAAAAATATAAAAGATAAAAATGACAAAAATGTTGCATATATTATATATAATTTTTCAAATTCAAATCAAATAATATTGTAAATAAGAGTCTTTTTATCAATTTAACTTTAATGAACATGTTTTATCTACATTATATTTCCATTGTCTCCCACCTTCTGTTTCATGTAGGTCCTGTGTTCATCCCAATTAATGTTTTCATTTGGTAAATTAGTTCTAGGCAGTTTTCATAAAGCAGACGTGTAACTAACTGTTGTCTAGCTTCAATTCCTTTTTTTCTTGTCTTAAAAAAATCAAGGGTTTTAAATGCTACAGTGCTGTATGGAATGGAGTTCCAATTTGTGACCACTGAAAAGGAGTCTTATGTTTCACAGCTAGCTACATAAAATGTAACTGAATCCAGGAATTATTGCTTGAATATATTTTGATTATACTATCTATTCTATCAGACACTATCATATCAATACCACAAGTAACTCAACTCATTAGGGATCATTTACAGATCCCTGTGGTGCAAGTACTAAAGCACTAAGGAGTACAAGAGAAAATCGAGCATTAGGAGGTGCAGATGAATCCTATGCTTACCACTTACCACTTACAATAGGAGCACAGATGTCTGCTGCCATTCTGCAATAGCAGAACAGAGTGAGCAAAGTGCAAAAAACAGGGCAAAAAGGAAATGAAGCGACTCCATGTTTGGTTCTTGGAAGGTATATAATTAGATTACATTACACAGGAAATCATTCTGAAAACTGGCCTCCTGCTAACAAAACAAGGGAGGGTGTTGTATACTTTTATTAACAAAATAAGAATATTTTTTGCACTGTTAAACAAGTGGTATACTACCCATTTAAATGTGAACTATTCCTTTAATGGACAGCTGCCAAGATTGTGTTTGCTTTTGATCAACACAGAAGAGATGGATATGCAACAGTCTGGTGGACTTGTGTCCAGCTATGTCAGTGTTTTTCTAATGTTTATTTAGCAGGGCAGACTTTGAATTAAGATAGAGTTCAAATTGTAGGACTGATAATATCTAACAGCTGACAGAATACAGGATCAGATGCAGTATAATACATAGAAAAACGTTATGATGAATGTATGTATGTACAACTGTATATCTTATATATTTACATAAACAAAAGCAGTATTACATTGTAACAGTACACTAATATGAAGAACAAGGTGCAATAAATAAAACTTTTAGGGTGGTGTCCATTAAGGTATCAGTTGTAACTGGTGCGTAGCTTTTTAAACTGTGTCTCATGATTTGAAGAAAAAAAAATGAGTACAGGTATGGGATCCAGTTATCCAGAACCTCATTAGTCAGAAAGCTCCAAATTATGGAAATGTCATCTTCCATAGACTCAATTTTATCCAAATAATCAAATTTTTTAATAATGGTTTCCTTATTCTCCGTATTAATAAAACAGTTGTACTTGATCCAAACTAAGATATAATTAATCCTTATTGGAAACAAAACCAGCCTATTGGGTTTATTTAATGTTTACATGATTTTCTAGTAGACTTAAGATATGAAGATCCAAATCACGGAAAGATTCATTATCCGGAAAACCCTAGGTCCCGAGCATTCTGGATAACAGCTCCTATACCTGTCTTGTGACAAACAACGTACCCCATTCTATAAAAATATATTAGACATCAACATGGCATTCCATATCCTTTGCTGTTGTTACTTCCTATTGTCCCAGAACATCTAATTACAGTACAGCATACATTATATTTTATAACATGAGAGATACTGTGCATAAGGTTCCCAGGCCGCAACCTTGTGTTTTCATATGGTCACAGACCTCCTCGTGACTATATAGATATAATACACACACACACATATATATATATATATATTTATATATGAGTACCCTGGCCTGTATATATCAACCTGCGGCCTTTGTCACAAAACACATTGTCAATTCTAATGTACTTATTTACAGTAGTGAGTATATTAAACCTTATAATACACGAAGAATAAATAAAATCAATCACAAAATTGAGCGGCACAACAAGACAATGAAATACAAGGATCTCACCAATGTATATTTAGTCAAATACAATTTTGTTAAGCTTTAGTTTTCCTTTAAGGAACACAGAACTTTGAAGAATATGTAAAATATAAATATGAGTATTCTACTTACCAGCTCCTACTATTAGTTATGCTTGCTAGCTGTGGGTGACTAGTAACTTATTTATACATTAGACTCCTCCTTTTAAAATATAAACCAATTATCTGTATTAAACAAAGTTCAGCAACCTCGCAGCAAGGTCTGCAAACAACAAAGAACTGAGTATGGCACAAAAAGATTTACATTAACCATTCTCAATACATCTAGCACTAATAAGAACAGTACTGACAGATGTTATAAAAGCATTAACATTGTTAATAGTACCAAAGCCTGGGCATTACGGGCACAATATCTGACATTTTTTAAATGAAATTATAAAATGGGCTGGAAATTTCTAATAATTATTTTTGCACAAAGAGGTGTCTCTGACATAGCCAAAGCCAAAGGTGCAAAAAGATGTGTCAATGAAAATAAGACCCTATTAATTGATTACTTAGCACTGATGGTAGTGTGTTGACCATAATCATTAGTGATGGGCGAATAAACCTTTCTACATTTAGTTGACAACTTTCCTTTATTTATTAATCCAGAGTTCAAGCACAAATTCCTAGACTACCTCGATCAGCATTTATAGTATTTCTAAGAACGACACACAAGCAAAACCAATAGCAGTTCATTATATACTTTTCTGAAAGGAAAGGAAACCCAAAAATGAAATGTTATCCACTAAAAGAAAATGTAATTGTAAGCCAATATTCTAAATGGCATTGAAACTGAAAGCAGTGTCTGTCTTTCCTCTTGTGCACTGCTGCTTCTGACTCTTCTCCAGTCAAGACTTCAATTGCCACAATGTCTTGCATGGTTATTAAAAACTGTCTCCCATAGACTCCTATTTTATCCAAATTTTTAAAAATGCTTTAATTTTTCCCTGTAATAATAAAACAGTACCTTGTACTTGATCCCGAATACTTTTCTAGTAGACTTATGGTATCAAGTATGGCATGATAATAGGTCCCACACCTGTAATAAGATGGCTTCTGCGATACTGTTTTTTGGAACATACACAATAGTGCACATAATAGGACAGAGATAGACAGACAGGTAAGCCTAGTGCAGTTTCTTGGCATGGATCCACTCCTAGCCCACTAACTGTGCTGGCTTGTCAATAAAGACACACCACCTGGATGAGCACAGCAGATCAGTTGTGTGCCTGTGTGGGAACTGCAATTATATTTATGAATAACTTGAAAACCATTGAAACATAATGGAAACTTGGGGCACTGGGCTGCAGTGCTGCTTTCTACAGTTGGCATCTCTATATGGAGACTAACCCCAAAAAGTTTTTTAAGTATATTAATAGTAAAAAGATGTGGGTTGAGAGTGTTTTCTATAGTCCCCCGAAGTTGCCTCACACACTTCGGGCGACTATAGAAAACGCATCACCGCGTGTGCATTAGCACTTTTCATTGAAACCTATGGGGAAAAACGTTGAGGCAGTTTGGGGAGATAGTCGTTTAAAAGACGAGGCGATTAGTCGCCAGGCAACAAAATCTCCCCGAATCTCGTGTGAACTAACCCTAAAAAGTAAAAGACGATAGCGTTTTTTGGTACTTAGAAAAGTTTTCACCTATTTTTGATCAAGTCCTATCTACTCTATTGCACTTCGCCTGGTCTGAGCTGGCGAAGGCAAGTCTGGCGCAAGAGGTAACGCTCAGTCAAATCTCAATCTTAGTGAATTAGCGTAGTTACGTTCGTTCACCAGAGCGCAACTTCGTCTGGTATTAGGGTGAAAAGTACCGCAAGAGTCTATCTCCTTTGCTAGCAAAGTTACACCAGCGCCCGTTAGTAAATCATTGAAGTTCCGAAATGACGTCACGCTGGCGAATTTTTGCCATCGTTAGTCACTTCGCTCTTTAGTAAATTTCCCCCACATAGTGAACTTAATGCTGTGACCCTAGTGTCTAGCAGTAGGAACTGCGCCCACCTGAGAATGCAGCATAGGACTCCACTGACGTCATTGATTTTTCAGTCAGCTTTCTCCCTGCTGCCCGAAGCAGCCTTCAGTCACTTTGTAAGCCAGAAAGGGAACAGCCTCTTTTCGTAAATGCAGAGGAGGGTTTGAATCTTTTTACCAACCACAATTACAGCTTCCTATAGGGGCCAATGACATAATATTTCAGGGGGGTCATTATAGGGACAAATCAGATAATTAAAAAAAATGAAAGTTGATTTTAGCCATTCAATTAACTCAAAGTTGAACCATTCCATTCTTTCCACACACCATATCTTTCATTATCAACTTATTTATGTTCTATCCTTTATAACACGTGTTGTATGTTCTATTACAAGCCATACAATCTTTATTAATTTTATAATATTTTGCTGTAGAATGTATAAACACTGGGCATATATTTTGTAGTTTCATGTTATTGATATTTACATCCTTTTTTCAGTTAAAGTCCATCAACATCATGCCCAAATGTATTGTCAATGGATGTCATCAACGCAGTGATCAAAAATTGTTATACCCAGATTTGGTTTTACATCCCATTCCGAAAAATATAGAAAGGATAAAAAAATTAGATAATGCAAATAGAACAGCACTCTAATGATCTTGAACCACTTGCACAAAGAATACTTCAAGGTTGAAAAACATCTAATTTTCGAATGTGTTCAAGACATTTTACTGAAGAGTCCTACACTCAAAGTGTATCCAAAAAAATTTTGATTAAAAAAAAAGGTACTAATTTTTGAAAATGTAAATGTTCCAATGACCTCATTACAGTCGCACATACTCCACCAAAAATACCATCAGCAAAAAGAGTAGAAGATGACCAGCTGTCAATCTCTTTAACAATCATAACAGTGGTGTCTCGTCATATTACAATTGGAACACAGATAGATGCAAACATTAATATGGTTAAATATTATTGCATGGCATGCACTAAATGCAAAAGTGTTCCAGCACAAACAAAAAAAGATTATCACTAAGGAAATGAGTTGTCAAAGCGGAGAAGAGTAGATAGAAGCTGATGTTCTTCAAATTCAAAGATCACCTTTATCCTGTGTTTTTTAACTCCATCTAAATTCATAGGCAAGGCAACTGATGTAAAATAACCAATTCAATCGACACTACAACCTAGCGAGTTCATATCACCTATTAGAGTGGAAACCTTTACCAGTTTTATAGAATCAGTTGTTCAGTCTTCACTGTCAGTCGTGGAACCCAAAGATTCAACAATTGACATTGAACAACTTTGTAAAACTATCTTGTTTAGATGGTCATAATTCACAAATCTGGAATTCTCAACCAGTCATTGGGATAACATCATTAGGAAATTTGGAAATTGCAGGCTCTGTTATTCTTACTGGAGAAACATCTCAAAAAGTTAAATATATTTTCAAGTTATTAAATATTCGATTTATCTCCCATACTACTTTTTATAAATATCAGAAGAACTATGTTTTCCCAGCAATCGACTATCAATGGAAAAAAGAAAGAGAGGATCTGAAAAAACCCTATTGCGCAAGCCTACGATATTGGCCGGGGATGGCCAATTTGATTCAGCAAAATACTGCACTTATACCATAATGGATGTAATTTCGAAAAATATTATTTATGTTGAACATTGAACAGCTTGGGTTTGGCATAAATCGTCCCACATGGAGTGTGCTGGATTGAATAAATGGGACTCTTCTATAAGCTGTGAAAGCAGCTTAAACTAAAAAAAGTCAAGCAGAAAGCCATAGTCATCAGAGTAGCTCTAACGATAATGAGCACAAAAAGATTTTTAAAAAAAATATGTGCAGTATTGAAATTGGGTGGATTCACATATAAGATGGTATTTTTAAACAAGTCAGGGTAAAACAAGGGAGTGGAACGTGAAAAATAGTTATGGGTAAAGATGCAAGAAAACTGGAGATCATGGATGAAGGTAAACACCATTTTTTCCCAAATGGAAAATCCAGCAAGAGTCAGGAATCTTTATTTAAATTTGATGTATGTGACTACCAGCAGAATTCACTCAGCACAGATGTAACCATTGGGTGCAAGTATGACACTATTAAGCTTCCTGTGCTTTAATTCTACCTTACTACAGAAATAATAAACTAGACTCAGTGTAGCACAAATGCATGTACCAGTGAATTAATGAATCAGCCAGATATTTTGGTAACAGAATCTGAAACATATGTGGAAGGTGTTTTTACTCAAAATATTGCTGAAACAGTACAAGAACAGCAGAGTTATAGCTCAGATATCATAATACAGGCCTCATTTGCATCAGATATCATAGTAAATAGTGATGAATATATTTGCCCCAATGATAAAGGACGAATTGAATGATACGCTTTTGTGGTTAGAACCTAGCCCCTTAATTCACCGTCTGCAAAAAATGTTCATGTCATAAGAATTCACTATGGGGCTTAATTATTAAACTGTGAATGTGCAATAACCGAAAAATGTTGTGGTTTTTGGGCAAAAATCTGAAAAAAAATGAGTTTTCAGGTGGAAAATACAAACAATTTGTATGATTCTTTTTTTTGTCCACATATTTTTCTGGTTTTTTTCCTACACAGAATATTTTCTGGAAAGTATATTAATAAATAAGGGGGAAAACCTGTGCGGATTAGGTCGGAGTAGTTTTCAGAAAATATTCAGATAAATTCAGACTTTGAAAAATGGGCCTCCCAAGTTAATTGCATGAAAGATATGATTGATGCATTTTTGTGACCCAGATAGCTTAACTAAAACATTAGATGTAAGGTGAATACTTATTGATAACAGAGAAAGCTGGTTCTGGATCAGTTGTAAAAAGAGATACGTTACATTTTAGGCAAGAATTTTGTGAGCGACTGCCTCTGTAGACTATGCACATTAAAATAAAATGTACAAGAACCTGACCAGTGCACACTCCCCAAATTTTTGAGATACTGCATAGGCTCTGACTTAATAAGCACTAGTAAGATAAATATTAATTTTGAAACAATGACAACATTCACCAGAAGGTCTTACATATGTATCGATTCTTTAGCTAGCTGATGACTACACAAACTTTTCAGTTTTCAGAGCTGTATTTAACGCTGAGCTTTAGAGCAATATATGGGGAATATAATTTGTTTAAACCTCATATCAAAAAAATGCAGCAATAAACTATACTAGGTCATAAATTACTACATGAGAACTATAAAAATGTAATAAAAGCTTCAAATAAGAATCAATAATAAACTCTGTACCAGTTCTTAAATAATAAAGTTATCTTTGTTATCCCCCTATTAGCTTCTGTTTCTCTTCATTCTCCATTCATGCAGGAGTTGAGTGTCTGATTGACTTTTAGGTCTTATACATCCTTATTCTGGGATGATCCCTTTGCCTAGCACTTGTATTTGAATTAACTAATTTAACACAACAAACTTCTGTGCAAATCCTGTTTGTAGAGGGGCAAGATGTATGTAACTTGGTTATTTGAAAATAGTGAGCTCTAATATATATTTTAGGCAAAATCATACCACCAGTGATTTATTAGAGCACACTGTCAAACAAATTCAGTTTATCTGTTAACGATAATTAAACCTTTAAAATAAGTGAATGTAAATTTGATGTGCTGTTCTAAGAGCTTTTGCCATTTATTTATTTATTTATTTATTTTTAATTCTGAGATATTAAGGGGAATGGAAACGGTTAGGATTGGATTTTGTTATAACATTACCACCTGCTGGTCAGTTTCCAACCGTGCCCCATTAGGTGTTTTGCAGCTGCCTAAGTAGAGTTAGCTAATTAATTAGACTGCAGGTGAGCTGTAGTTAAAAGGAGGTGTGAGACTATTTGAGGAGGGTGAGGGGCCGTGGAAACCTCCATGAGTAGAGGAAGGAGATTTGTGTGTAGCTGGGAAAAGAGTGTGATTCCCCCTGAGTTAAAGAGTTGGAGAGAGCTCCAAAAAAAAAGGAGGGTGAGGGGCCGTGGAAACCTCCATGAGTGGAGGAAGGAGATTTGTGTGTAGCTGGGAAAAGAGTGTGATTCCCCCTGAGTTAAAGAGTTGGAGAGAGCTCCAAAAAGGACTGGAGAGAAGAGAGAACCCCCTCCTAGGAAACAAGAGTGTGAGTGCTGGAAGCGTGAGTTTGTGTGAACACCAGTGAGGGTGTTAAATGGGACTGCTATTCCTATGTCAAGCAAGTGTGCTAAAGAATTGTTTTTGTTTATAATAAAAGCCAGCCAAGCTGCATTTGAACTCTTAAAGGTGGTGTCAGACTCCATTTCTGTGCATCAGATCCGCCCTCTGTCTTTCTCCTGACAACTGCCTCAACTACGTCAGGGTCGGAAAATGACCAGTAGTTGATAGACAATTACAAATTGATCCACTGATCATAGAAAATATCATTAATAAAGAATTGGAAAGTGGCTGGGGTGTTACAGAGACCAAACAGCATAACTTGAAATTCAAAGTGGCCATAACGCATGCTAAAACCTGTCTTCCATTCACCCACTTGACAAATGTGGAACAAATCCAATTTACTGAATATACTAGTTTCCCCCAAACCATCAAGTAATTAAGAAACGAAAGTCAAGTGATTTCTATTTTTGATCGTGACTCAATTTAATTCCCTATAATCAATACATAGGTGTAGAGTACCATCTTTCTTTTCAACAAATGAAAAATGGGTGGACTCTCAGGGGGAAGGAATGGCAGATAATTCTTTCTCCAGAGTTTCCTGTAAATAATTCCTGAGTTCTTTTATTTCAAGTTCTGGCAGATTAAATACCCTACCATAAGGAATTTGGCACCAGGAAAAGGTCAATAGTGCAGTCATAGGCATGATGTGGGGATAATTTATCAGATTCATTTTTATCTAACACATCCGAAAATTAAATATAGAGAAGATAAAGAATAGAAGAAATGAAAGCAAAATCAGTTAGATCATTTAATTACTTCAGTTCAACTTCCATTACTGTTAGAAAATAACACAGCTCCCTTAACCCAGTTAAAATGATTATTTTTAATCAACCAAGGGAATCACAGTATGATGTCAGAGGTTAAAGAATGAAGAAAATAAATGGCACTGATTGACAATTGTTTAATTTTGGAGGACTGCTTTTTGGGTTTTTTAACCAGACAGCTGCAAAGTGCCTTTTCAGATGAAGAGACAGGACCCCAATAAACCCTTCTGCAGAACTGGTTGACTACAGTGAAGACTATTTCTACAAGTGACAGTCCCTTAAACAACAGTTTGCAGATGCTTCCCTGGCCCTCTAAATTCTGCATTGGTTGTGCTAAGGTGGAAATCTGCTGCGTGAGACTGAGCATTTGTTTAGACCCAACGGGATCCAGCTTATGGCCTGAGCAACATGTTAGTGTTTGAGAAACTTCAGACTTTTTCTCACTAGTTTCAAAAAAACCAAACTGACAATTTAATTTACCTATAAATCTGAACAAAAAAAGCAGGTGAGAGAAAAAGTAAGGACGACATTGTGTTAAATCAGGGGTGTCCAACCTTTTGGCTTCTCTGGGCCACATTGGGAAAAAAATTGTCTAGGGCCACACATGAAATACACAAACACTTTTGATTTGTAAAATTAAAGAAAATATACAGAAAAGAACTACAATACCAGTTGGATAACCAGATGGAGCTATACACTGGAATATGGGACACCTGGATATTAAACAGACTTATTATTATATTATTATTACTAACTGGGCAATGGGCAAAGTCCCCCATCCTCCCTACTGTCCCCCATCCTCACCACACTGTTACAACCTGGCATAGTAAGCCTGTTCCTAACAAGACGACAGACTGAGGTGGTTAATGTGTCTGGACTTAGAGAGCACAAAGTGTTATTTCACTCTCATTTTCTCTGTATTTCACTACATTTATTTCTTTCTTTTTTTCCCTTCTCTTCCTTTTCTCTCTCATTCAAGCTGGGCCACATTCATTTCCATCCTGGGCCGCAGGTTGGACACCCCTGTGTTAAATGAACTGTGTGACTTTTTTTATTTGACTTTTTCCACGTTATAGAACGAAAACCAGCCTGAAACTCTTGAAGAGCATGAAGCTAGAAACACCTTCAAACTGACTTTTACATGATTTAGAAAGGTTTTAGCTGGAGTATTTTCAAGAGCCATCACGGGGGCGGGCTATGACATAGCTATTAGCGATTTGCCGATTGCCATGGCAAACAAGGGAGATCATGCCCAGTTTTCTATATTTGAAAAACCGGCCAGGCTGTCTTAACCCGAGCAGTTCTCATGAAAACTGGGCTGTCCGGGTCAACTCTGACAGGTAACAACTCTACCCTCAATTGTGTTCCACCGATGCCATAACACAGGTCAAAAAGTAAGCCTAAAACCCATGGTCAGATTTCCCTCAGCATTGCCCAGAAGCTGCTCTGTCCTAGCACCAGCCCCCGTGAGCACACATAATCATGTGCTTGGGCACCAGAGGACCTGTGCATCCCCAGCCAGGGTTGCCAGGTTGGTGGTCCAGCCAAATTGGGCTACTAGTATAAAGCCCAGGTGGTTTTTGAAAGTACAAACTAGCCAAGGTACGGATTTGGGCTACTTTTCGGGCCTATGGCTGGTTTGTATTTTGGAAACTAGCCAAAGTTTTTACTTGCCCTAATGTGCTAAGTCTCCCAATGCATGTTGAGTAATGTAGGTTTTGTTTAACAATTTACCAACTGCCAAGTTTAATGTAAGACTACAATACCCAGTATGCCATAGGACTGACATGTGTAGAAGTCTGGAGTTACCAGATTTTGGGCTCTGTACCCCAGTCTCCCGTCACACTTAAGTATTCTCACATTTTACAGTGACTTTTCTCAATTTCAGACAATTTTGGGGCAAGTTGACCTGTTTTACCAATATTTATTGAAATTGAATATGAATTTGGGCCTTATGGGACCCCCTATACCTTTTGCCCCCCCCCCCCTCTGTAGTTACGCCCCTAGTGAAGGGCGAAGCTTTCCCATTTTGCTTCATAGGAAAATTTTAAAAAGGCATATTTTCATATATATTAATTTATTAAACTAGCCAAGGTACAGATTCTGGCTACTTTTTGGGCCTTTGGCTTGTTTGTATTTGGAAACTAGCCAAAGTTTTTTCTTGCCCTAATGTGCCAAGTCTCCCAATGCATGTTGAGTAATGTAGGTTTTGTTTAACAATTTGCCAACTCCCAAGTTTAATGTAAGACTACAATACCCAGCATGCCATAGGACTGACTTGTATAGCAGTCTGGAGTTACCAGATGTTGGGCTCTGTACCCCAGTCACCCATCACTCTTAAGCATTCTCACATTTTCCAATGACTTTCCTCAATTTCAGACAATTTTGGGGCAAATATCTGCTGGCCACCAAAATGTCTAGAAGTTGACCTGTTTTACCAATATGTATTGAAATTGTGTATGAATTAGGGCCTTATGGGTCCCTCCTGCCCCCCTCTGTAGTTACTTCCCTTGTGAAAGGCGATGCTTTCCCATTTTGTTTCTTGGGAAAATTTGAAAGAGGCTTATTTTCATATATATTCATTTATTATTTAACTAGACAAGGTATGGATTTGGGCTACTTTTGAAAAAGGCGTATTTTCCTATATATTCGGTGATTTTTTTTTTTTACTTGCTTTCACTGCACATATTGTGCTATTTTTGAAGTGCCTCTTGGCTAGTTTTGGGCTGGTTTTGTAGCTGACTTTGGCTGGTTTTGAAAATTATACCTGGCAACCCTGTGCCCAGCACACCCTACTATGCAGCTGGGTGGCACACCGCCCTAGGCTCAGGCTTTTGTGGCCTGGTCACAAATAGGGTTTGCCACCATTTCTGGAAAAAAAACACCGGCCTTTCTATAGATTTATCTTTTTTCCATATTAATAACATTAGGATGAACCATCATTTTTAACGGCCAGGCAGCAACCCTCGCATCAAATCAAGACCTACTAAAACCTTGATTAGTCTTGGTCAATGTGACTTAAGCTGGCCATAGATGTTGAGATTTTTAAAAGATCAGATCCTGAGAACACGATCTTCTCAGAACGATCGTACGAATTTACCATAAACAAAAATGACCGACAGATGGACGAAAAATCGTAAGATGTATGATCGTTCGAATCCCACTAACCGCACGATAATTTCAAAGGATTGGTCGGGCTTCCCTAAAATCAGTCGTTCGGCAAGAAGAATCGTCGCGTCTATGGGGAACATTAGTCTTTTTTTACATCAGCCATTATTTGTTTCTAAATTCGGGAAATCCTGTACTTGTTCCCACAAAAAAAATGACCTCCATTCGATGACATCATTACCCCTATTTTGCACAAAATCGTTCCTTTTTAGTCAAACTGGGGAGACCAGAAGCAGCAACAACAAAAAAATGTACTAAAGGTCAGGAGCAGAGGCTCTTGTGGAGGCGACAATTTCTGGTAAAAAGTTGAAAATAAAACGTAGTTTTCACCTCACAAAACTACAAGCCGTGAGCAAAAAATAAAGCTGACTCAGACTCACTGGCAAACACCACGTACAAAACAACGTGTCTGCTTCAGTTTTTGTTGTACCCTGACAAAATGAGGAGGAAAATAAAACGCCTGACGAAACCCACAGCAAAGACTACCCAGCGTTACAAACAGCATCTAATGAGACACACACAGCCTGTGACCAGCTAAACCCGTCATTTCCCTCAAGCCTCGGCGCCCGCGCGTTTATATATGCTGCGTGACGTCACACGCTCGCGAGATGTGATTTGCGGTGGCTGGATTAGCCGTTCTCCAGGCATGAACGCAGCTGCGGCATTTCTCAAACAGTGTAATGAGGCAGCGAGTTAGCGCGAGTCTCAGCTCTTCCTCTTGACTCCGCCCACTCCGTGCAATGCAGGACGACATGGAGTTGTTGGCTGGTGGAGAGAACTGTCAATCATGCCCTGCCAATCATCTATTTAAAGGACAAGTAACACTAAACATGTAAAAGTAAAAAATGTATTCCCCCCCCCTCTGATAATATTGCCTGGACAAAGTTATCTATCTTTAATACTTAAAACAAATAATGCATTAAAATCTCACTTCCGGTTTGGTTTAGAAAGGCGATGTGGCGACCTGCACACAAAGGGATACTGTCATGGGAAAACATGTTTTTTTTTTTAAAGAAAACGCACCAGTTAATAGTGCTGCTCAGGAGAATTCTGCACTGAAATCCGTTTCTCAAAAGAACAAACAGATTTTTTTATATTTAATTTTGAAATCTGACATGGGGCTAGACATATTGTCAGTTTCCCAGCTGCCCCCAGTCATGTGACTTGTGTTCTGATAAACTTCAGTCACTCTTTACTGCTGTACTGCAAGTTTTAGTGAAATCACCCCCTCCCTTTCCCCCCCAGCAGCCTAAGAACAGTGGCACAACTACCAGGGGAGCAGGGGGTGCAAGCTAGCAATTCATGCTAGCGCATAGGCGCTAACAAAAACTATTCCAGAGGGGGGTCGGGGGCCCGGCTGCACGACCTGCACCCGGGCCCAACGCGCTGTACAACGCACTGTAGAACAATGGGAAGGTAACCAGATGGCAGTTCCCTAACACAAGATAACAGCTGCCTGGTAGATCTAAGAACAGCACTCAATAGTAAAATCCAGGTCCCACTGCGACACAGTTACAGTGAGTAGGAGGAACAACAGCCTGCCAGAAAGCAGTTCCATCCTAAAGTGCTGGCTCTTGCTGAAAGCACATGACCAGGCAAAATGACCTGAGATGCACCTACACACCACTATTACAACTAAAAAAAAATACACTTGCTGGTTCAGGAATGACTTTTTATATTATAGATTAAATTATTTGCTGTGTAAACAGTGTAATTTAAAAATAAAAGCTGCACCATAAAATCATAACAAAATCCTTTTAACGTGTGCGCTCCGATGTCTTGCTAGCTGGCTTATTTTTAAATCCGGAAATAGAAGGCAGGCTGAAAATCATTCATTCGCCCGCTCTCACACCCCTAACAGAGAGGAGAAAGGGAGCTCTCCCAGAAAGTGGGACCCAAACTGTGATCTCCTGGTGCCATCAGCAAGCTGCAGAACTAGACTTTGGCTACAGTTGGGCTCAGGTGGGGCTCTGCATTGCATCAGACTGGGCTATTTAGGGCTGAGACTAGCCTGCACAGCTCGCTGCAAGCCCATGCCAACGACGTCCCTCTAGAACAGGAATGTACATTTGCAGGCCCGCAGGCCGGATGTGGCTCTCTATGGAAGCTAGTAACTTCCGGTTTTAAAAAAAGGCCGGCTGGCAGGACATCGGAGCGCGCACGTATGTGCAGGTCGCCACATCGCCTTTTTAAAACCAGACCAGAAGTGAGATTTTATTGATTATTTATGTATTAAATATTAAAGATAGATAACTTTGTCCAGGATGGCAGTATTATTGGAGAGCGAAGGAATTATTTTTATTACTTATACATTGTTACTTGTCCTTTAATTACTGGGGAGGTAAGATTATTAAATGTGATTATTAGAAACTGCCATAAACTAAACTCCCCAATAATAAAAACCCCTACCCACTACCCTACATAGTCCCCCTCCCTGCTTCCCCCGCATAGGTGATTGCCCGACAGTGCCCCTAATGCATTACTCACATATAAGTGCAGAGTAAATGCAGCGGAGCTCACAGGTGCCAGTTTACCAGCTCTTCTGTATTCTTCGGATCCTCTTCCTTCCCTTCAGCAATTTTCTGCATATTTGGCGCAAGCGCAGTTGCTACAAACCTGAAGATCGCTTCAACTGCGCATACGCCAGTAGGGTGTTCACTTTCCGAAGAAGATGGCACCCATGAGCTCCGTTGAGTTTACTCTGTACCTACAGTGAGTAATGAATTAGGGGCACTTTCAGGGGTAATCACCTGTGCAGGGGGGAAGCAGGGAGGGGGGACTATGTAGGGTAGTGGGTTTTATTATTGGGGGTTAGTTCTCCTTTAAAGGGGTTGATCATCTTTACCTTTACTTTTAGTATGATGTAGAAAGTGATACTCTTGAGAAAATTTCCAATAGATTTTCATTTTTTATTATTTGTTGTTTTTGAGTTAAATAGCTTTTTATTCAGCAGCTTCAGCAATCTCGTTGATAGGGTCCAAATTCCCCTAGCAACCATGCACTGATTTAAACGAGAGACTGGAATATGAATAGGAGAGGACCTGAATAAAAAGATGAGTAATAAAAAGTAGCAATAACAATATATTTGTAGCCTTACAGAGCATTTGTTTTTTGACAGGTTCAGTGGAAAGAGTCAGAAGAAAAAGGCTATAAAAAAAAAAATAATAAAAACCATTTGAAATGTTGCTTAGAACTGACCATTGTATAACATACTAAAAGTTATCTGAAAGGAGAACTAAAGCCTAACTAAAGAAGTAGCTAGAAATGTTGTACATGATGTTTTGTGCTTCTGTACCAGCCCAAGGCAACCACAGCCCTTTAGCAGTAAAGATCTGTGTCTCCAAAGATGCCCCAGTAGCTCCCCATCTTCTTTTCTGCTGATTCACTGCACATGCTCTGTGCTGCTGTCACTTACTGAGCTTAGGGACCCACTCACAATATACAGTACACATAGAATAGAAATGTCACAATATAAGGCTGATTAGTAATTAATACACATAATTACTACATGGCAGCACAGAAACCAGTGCAATTAGCATCAGAATTTAATAATCAGCAAACCTGTAGCATCAGCTTATATTACAGCCAGGGAAGCTCATTTTATGCTGGATAATTAGTGACGAGCCCTAAGCTTAGCTTCTCAACAGCCAATCAGAGCCCACTGAGCATGTGAGTGTCATAAACACTTTCCAAGATGGTGACCCCCTGTGACAAGTTTGAAGTCCTGGATCATTGCTGCTATTGACAAGCTGAAACTTTACACTAGTGCAATAAGTTCACTATATAAAATATGGCATTTTTAACCATATTAATTTTTCCTTTAAAGGTGAACCACCCCCTTTAACAGCATCAGCCATTCACTGCACAGATTTCTTCTCAAACACAATAAAATGTGCTGATTGGTTGTTATCTCTATTCAATATGGGTAACAACATATAACAATATATCCTATTTCAGGGTCGCTGAAGCCTCTTGGGAATGTATGAATATGAATTTGAGCCCTGTGCATAAAATTGCAGCTCCAAAACCCCCTGTTATAAAGACCAACCATCTATAATATATTGCAAGATCGTACAAAATGATTTGCACAGTTGTTTTAAAGCATATTTTAATATGTATATATTTCTTTTAATAAACTAATAATTTGATTTTAAAAAATATATCCGAAATGTAAAAAGGGACCGATAAAAAAAAATATTTATTTTTTCCTTTTATTGGCTATAGATCCATGGTGTAGGGCAAATTTTTTTTTTCTGTGCACGATGTTGCGTCTGGGATCTTCCGTTAACTGGCGGGAAGGGTAACGTGGCAGAGTCTGTAAAGAAATACCTGTCCTAGTGGAAGAGTTTTCAGCTGTGCCTATAGATATAGGTGTAGCCAACGGTGGCTGTGAGTATTGCTGTGGTTTGCATGCGTCGCCAGTGCTTAGCTTGCTTGCTAGATTACTAACAGTTGTCACCAACTGAGAAAGAATCTCATTCCGTTGTTCCTCTACAATGATGTGTTCGCGATGAAGTGTAAGCAGCGAGTCCATCATCTCGGTGTGATCCCGTCGGAATTCCCGAAGTTCCTGCCGGACCGCGTGTAGCTGCCTCCTAAGACTTCGCCGGAATGCATCCTGACTCTGCTGGAGAAGCCGGTCCATATCGGGATAGACGGGTTCTTCTGAAGGCTGTTCCTCCCACTGCTGAGAAGAAGAGAACGTTTCTTGATTCTGATTATCATCTTCCTCTTGTGGCACGGGCAATGCAGCCGCCTCTCCTTCCTCTTTTACATTCAGAGTTGCTTCTTCCCTAAAGCTTTGCCATTCTTCATTTTCACCCTGGGGCTTTGGTTCTGCTGATGTCTGAGAGTCAGAGTAAAACGGAACCTCTGGGGTAATGTTTTCATCTGGAGACAACTGGGCTTCTGGCGAAACACTCTCCAGGGGAGACCAATGATCTATAAAACATAGAAGAAGATATATATAACACTGGCATCATCAAGGAAGAGTAAACCTTTTAAATACAGGAACTGTTAATATGATTGGATTTTGTTACAACAGCGCCACCTGCTGGTCATTTTCCAACCAGTCTGACCAGCAAATAGTCAAGGAAGTTGTCAGGAGAAAGAAAGAGGCTGCTCTGATTTTCTTCTGCTTAGGAAAAAAAATAGAAACCTTTCTCAAATCTTTCCTAAGCAGAAGAACATCAGAGCAGCCTCTTTCTTTCTCCTCAAAAAGAAATGGAAAGCCAATACCTTGTCTGCTACAAACGGGTGAATCCCAAACTTTATTCCATGGTGCTCACAACACTTCAATGTTCAAACGGGTGAATCCCAAACTTTATTCCATGGTGGTCACAACACTTCAATGTTCAATGAACATTGAAGTGTTGTGAGCACCATGGAATAAAGTTTGGGATTCACCCGTTTGTAGCAGACAAGGTATTGGCTTTCCATTTATTTTTGACTATTTCACTGGCGAGTGGCTAGGTGAGAGCCTCTACCCAATTCCCCTATCTGGACTTTAATGAGTCTTTCTTTCTCCTGACAACTTCCTTGACTACTTGGTGGTCAGACTGGTGGGAAACTGACCAGCAGGTGGCGCTGTTGTAACAAAATTCATTCATATTAACAGTACATGTATCCTTTAATATCTTGGAATTGAAAAAAATTTAATACTGAATGTACATTGCAAAAGTGCTTAGAATAGCCCCCTCAACAATTTTACATTCACATACATTACTTATCCTTTCAGCATCAGTTATTTCAGTTTTTTTCTGTGAGTCCAAGTGTAATCAAATTCAAGAGATCAGAACATCTTATAGTCAAAGCACTAGATCATTCATAGCTAAGAGAGCCTGGCACATAAACAACCCCTCCTGTCCTCTAAAACCGCATCATTTATATAAGCAAGTTAGTGAGCACTGGTAAGCGCAGCCCATAACTGAGCCCTCTATTTGCGTCTTCTGGTGCCACGACCTTCACTTTGTGCAATACTCCAGATGCAAGAGGAAGGGTTAGCGCTCATTCAAAAACCACTTGCATCTGGGCACGTGATGTGGAGTGTATCACCAAAAGGTGCCAATACAGGTATGGGATCTGTTCTCCAGAAACCCATTATCCAAAAAACACCGAATTACAGAAAGCCTGACTCCATTATAATCAAATAATCCAAATTTTAAAAAAAATGATTTCCTTTTTCTCTGTAATAATAAAACAGTAGCTTGTACTTGATCCCAGCTAAGATATAA
Organism: Xenopus laevis; assembly: GCF_017654675.1. Taxonomy (NCBI): domain Eukaryota; kingdom Metazoa; phylum Chordata; class Amphibia; order Anura; family Pipidae; genus Xenopus; species Xenopus laevis. Next base: position 93,521,196 of record NC_054386.1, on the reverse strand, counting down.
TTAATCCTTATTGGAAGCAGAACCAGCCTACTGGATTTATTCAATGTTTACATGATTTTCTAGTAGACTTGAGGTGTGAAGATCCAAATTACAGAAAGATTGCTTATCTGGAAAACCCCAGGTCCCAAGCATTTTGGATAACAGGTCCCATACCTGTACAGGGCACCCAACACTGGTCACTAACATGTACATATAAATGATGCAGTTTTACATGGCTCCGGGGGTCTCAGTAAATTAACACTTATAACCTATGTGTTTACTGGATATAGTGTTTTATGTAGCGGTTAATGTACCCTCTACTGTAATTTATAAAGATATTATAAGTCACCGAGGAGTTACATGACCATATAAAAGCACAATCACTATTGTGGAGTGCTCACCTCCCGGATAAACACGTTTGTTGTGTCAGGTGCTGTCTGGAAGACCCACTCCTGTCACCGGGTCATAAAGGGCTTGATAACGGGCCTGGTAGGCCCGAAACGTTGCCTTTTTGTATGATGTGGGGTTTCGATAAAATATTCAATAAATCAACCTGAAACACTACTTTTTTTAGCACATTCCTTCTATATTTAAAAGCGTATAGTGCAATGGCACACCTATTGTCTTCTTAGTCCGAATTCGAAAATACTCCATCTCAAACCTGCCGAGGTCACGTAGAACTCAATGGCAGTTGTCACTTTTTTTAAATGGACGATATCACGATCTGCGCTGGGTTTCAGGTGATAATTCAAAAAATTAGGAGTTTTCAGGCATAAAATCACGATTTTTTTTTTTTCACGATTTTATAGAATCTTTCCCCGCACCAAATTTTGTGAATTATTTTATTGATAACTAAGGTAAATTTGTGGATGTGAGTTTTGTCGAAGTTGTTGAAATGAAACAATGAGAAAAAGTTTGATTTTGGTTAATAACCCCCTTAAAATCATAATTTTACCAATGAATTTTGGGCTAATTAATTGACAGATTTATGGGTGGTAACTCATATCCCTATAACCATAGTAAATTCTCCTGGATTAATGGATAAAAATAGAAAGTTACCTGGACACTCATACGTGCAAGGGTCAGCTGAGTCAATGACTCCTGGAATTGCCTCGCCAAGGGGACATATAATTGCTTTGATCTTCTCTTCCCAATCTGCATAATACACATTCACGGCTGACCGTCTGCCAGCATGGCGCCAGTGTTTGCTCATTTTAGCTCTTACAAACCGTTTGCAGTCGGCAAATCTCTTTTTACAAGTGTCCATGTTTCGGATGCTCACGCCAAGGCAGTTGATGGCTTCTAGGATGCCGCGCCAGATCCGTTTCTTCTCGAAACTCGATGTCCTCGATGCATCGTCTCCATACAGTTTGCGGTAGTTCTCCAGAACTTTGGAGACCAACACATCATTTTCCTCCTCTGTAAACTTGATGTTCCTCAGCCTGTCTCTGCATGACACACTGCTACTAGTACCCTGATTTGGGTCCAAATATGAATTGGATTTCTTGAGCCAAGGTTGTCGGTTCCCCTTTGGCCCCTGGCGTTTCCTCCCTTGCCAATTTGTCCTTTGCTTAACTCCACTATTCCATGACTCCTTCGCTACTATCCTCTCATGTTGTTGTAAAATAGTCCCATCTATACCACTCCTCTGCTCTTCCAATCCACCAATTCTCCTATCTTCCACTCCAATCATACTCCATTCGTCTGTCATGTCTCTATCAGTTGAGAAATAGACAAACTCGTATTAGTCATATTACCTCTCTGACTCGACAACTTACCAACACTTTATAAAAACATAAGGAACAGCCTTAACAAACAGCACTCTTGCTCAGGGACATCACAGTAATTAACACGCTGTACAAAAACCTCTAAGGACTCTACGATGGCCATCTTTCTATATTATGGGAGGTCCAGCAGCTGATCTAGAACATTAGCTCACATCTGTGGCTTTGCCTGGTAATAGCTGCACATTCTCATATTCTTGCTGAGAAATTTCTTGAGGGAGCTCCAAGTGTGTGCTCTTGTGTCAACTTCTGACATGGAAAGGACTTGCTTGCTCAGGCAGCTCGTACTCAAGGCTCATTTTTAAGGCCCTGCAATTCCTTGATGGGAAACGTCCAATGGATTCACTTTGTTTGGAGTTTATTTTCAGGCCACAGAGAAATCTTTGCTGAGATACACTGACAGAAACAGAGTGTCAATGTTAGTGAGAAATTCGAAGGACTGCTCACACACAAATATTGCATACAGCTAACCCTAGTTTAATATTACAGATATGGAATCCATTATCTGGAAACCCGCTATCCAGAAAGCTCTGAATTATGGAAAGGCCGTCTCCCATAGACAACATTTTATTCAAATTCTCTGTAATAATAATAATAATAATAAAACAGTTCATTGTACTTTATCTAAACTAAGATATAATTAATGATAGATAGATAGATAGATAGATAGATAGATAGATAGATAGATAGATAGATAGATAGATAGATAATAGATAGATAGATAGATAGATAGATAGATAGATAGATAGATAGATAGATAGATAGATAGATAGATAGATAATAGATAGATGATAGATAGATGACAGACCGATAGATAGAAATAGATAGATGAAGATAGATAGATAGCTAGATAGATAGATAGATAGATAGATAGATAGATAGATAGATAGATAGATAGATAGATAGATAATAGATAGATAGATAGATAGATAGATAGATAATAGATAGATAGATAGATGATAGATAGATAGATAGATAGATAGATAGATAGATAGATAGATAGATAGATAGATAGATAGATAGAGATAGGATACACAGATAGAATAGCTAAATAGATAGAGAGTAGGAGAGGGGGAGAAGTTGATATTAAATGTGTTTTGCTCTGAGAAACCCAGTGTAGACCTACAGTACTTGCCTAGAAGTACTGGGCAGCCAGTGTGTATTTGCTATAAAAGTCCATGCAAGTATATATATATAATTATATACCATTGTGACTAGTGGAAGATACTGTACCTTTAATACTGACTGTTTTGTGTAAGTGACAGAAGTATTCAGGTTTCCTATATCACTGCATTGCTGTTGAGAGGAAGTGTCAGTAAAGAATCAGATGGGAAGTCTGCTAATAATTCTGCCCCTGTGATTCCTGCTGTTCCTGCCCCTTCTGTATTCAGTTCCTATCTGATCTCTCCATTCCCTCCCTCTACCACTGACATTGTCATACTGTGCCAAACTACATGTCCCTGCCCTAAACCCACACTGTCTCACACTCTCTGGCATCATCTGATTAGCGGGTCGCGAATTTAAAATGTTCAATTGCCACCTACCTCCCACAGCTGTACCCTTTGTCTATCAGGTTTTTTTCAGTGGGGTGGGGTTTCTAGCTCGGCCAATACAAGGCAAGCCCTAAAGGCACCTTGGGAAATGTAGTTCTGAAGTCTGCCGATAGCACAAGAATGAATTCCAGCGGAACTAAAACTCCCAGCATTCCGTGCAGCACGCTGGTCAGCTGAGGAAGCAGCGGCCAGTCCGGAGAGAGAGATTTTCCGCATGACTTTATGGTTCACACAGATCTTAAAATTCGTGACAGGGAGTTGTTAAAGAGACAGTACAACTTTATTGTAATGACATAAACCTCACTAACCAGCTGTTCTGTGGTGCTGACTATGAATAATGTCCCTTATCACAGACTTCTTTATACACTGTGACCATAGAAGTCACGTGTCCTGTTTGTATACATCTTTTTTTTAGCATTTAAACGGACTGACGCCATATTGCAGGTGTGTACTTGTAGAAATTCACCTACATTGTGCTAAACGTGATACACAGTCAGAATTTTTATTTCACACCTTTTTCCTAACTGGGGTTTCAGTGTTTATCCATTATTTATCGTTTTCCCCTTTTGTCGAGAATGTGCTTTAAATGCATACCTCCCAACTGTCCCTTTTTCAGAGGGACAGTCCCCCTTTCAGAGGGACAGTCCCTCTTTTGACAGCTCAACCCGCAGTCCCTCATTTGTACTGGAAAGTCCCTCTTTTCTCTGCACTGAACAGCCAGAAAAAGAAAAAAAGTTTCGAAATGAATTGGCTTTTGGCAGAGAGGCCAGTACAGCTAACAGGTGCAACTAAGATTCTTTGTAACAATTTTGACATAAGAAAATAAGTAATTTTAACAGTTTACATAAGGAGAAATATTTTCAAACTTTTATAACCTGCCAAACTTTGTAAAATGAACATGGTAATTAAGGGGTGTGGCCACAAAAATGGGCGTGGTCAAAAATTGCCGCGCTACATGACAAAAAATTTTTAGCCCCTCTTTTTACTTCCAAAATGTTGGGAGGTATGTAAATCGAGTTGTTCACTTTTGAGTTAACTTTTAGTATGACGTAGAGAGGGATATTCCGAGACGATTTGCAATTGGTTTTCATTTTTTATTATGTGTGGTTTTTGACTTATTTAGCTTTTTATGCTAGGGTCTAATTTACCATAACAACCATGTATTGATTTGAATAAGAGACTGGAATATGAATAGCAGAGGCCTGAATACAAAGATGAGTAATAAAAAGTAACAATAACAATGTATTAGTAGTCTTACAGACTATGGGACAAACTTATTAAGATTCACCAGCGTTACCGCTTTCAGGCATTTTACCGATTTACTAACGGGCGCAGATGTAACTTCGCTAACGAAAGAGACAGACGCTAATGCTCATTCACACTCTATCGCCAGACGAATTTTCGCTCTGTCGAATGGACGTTACTCTGCAAATTCACTAAGATGCGGATTTTACTGAACGTTACCTCTTTCACCAGACTTTCCTTCGCCAGCTCAGACCAGGCGAAGTGCATTGGACATAGATTTAGTGGAAAAAGGTTCTAAGTCCCAAAAAACGCTGGCATCATTTCTTTTTTTTAAATTTTTTTTTGGGTAACCGGGTTTCCCCATATGGAACACAGGGGCGATCCGTGGGCTGCTGCCGCCTGAGGCCACAACCCAGATGCCGCCCCCCTCTCTCGCTGCGCGCTTAAAAGTTTAGCGTTGGAGCGGGTCAAAAGGGGATGCATCGCTAGTGCAACGAGCGCGTACTGCGGTTTCTGCACTAGCAGAGCCGTATTTCCAGTTTAAAAAACGGAAATTTGTCTCTTAAATTTACAGGAGGTGGCTTTTTGCCTCCCCTTGTAACTGGCCGTTCACTGCAGCCTGAGGCAAGGTGCTTACTTTACCTCATGGCAGGAACGCCCCTGATACATAAACAATACAGTGGGCTCATGTGTAGGGCATTATAACATGCGTAGTTGGAGTAAATTTCCAGTCCCAAACAACTGCGCATGTGCCGAAAGTCTTTCGGCGAAAAAGAACGAAGACAGAAGATGGCTGCCGTGAATTCCGAGGCCAGAATCTGCACACAGGGGTGAGTAAAAAATGAGGGGCATTTGCCCGGGGGGGGGCAGGTAGGCTGGGGGGAGAAGGGAGGGTGGTCTACCCAGGGTAGGGGGGAAGGGATTTTTTTTTATCACGGGTTGAATTCTCCTTTAAGAAATCACGAAAAAATCGTGGTTTTTTTCTAAGAAAAAAATTGTTTAACCCCCTTAAATATTGCACTGCTGTGCCCTTCTTTTCTTAATTTGCAAGTAGTTTGCATTGCACACAAATATTAGCAAATAGCGGGCAAATGAAATGGATGTTTGTGTAAGTATGGTCAGTGTGCATCGTTGTTGTATAGCAATAAAGCACTGGGGCAGATTTACTAAAGGGCGAAGTGCCCATCGCTAGCGAAAATTCTCCAAAAAGACAATCCGCAGGGACATCGGCAATTTACTAAAAGGCGTGGAGGATAACTTGCTAGCGAAAGAGCTCAGCACTTACAATGTTTCACATCCTGAAATTTTTTTGCTCAAGAGAACGATCATTACTCCGCAAATTCACTAAAGTACGAATTTTCCACTAAGTTACCCTTTTTGCCAGAGTGATGAAGCTACTTCCTCCTCAATCTTATGTCAGTGACATCATATCCTGTATGCTGAAAAGTCATGAAAAAAAGACAAAATGCTGGTGTTTTTTCACATTTTAAAGTGGGATTATGTTTAAAAGTTGTAACTGTTAAATAAATTATTTTTTAAAAAAAAGTGTTTGAGGGGCATGCCACATTTGTTTTAGGGTGGGCTCATGCCTAGGACATTAGAGGATCTCTTTTGTCTTTATTTTGGACATGTGTAATAATAAGTGGCCACTTCAAACATTTGCAGCAACATCTCTAATAAAGACATATATATGACCTATATGTACCCACCCTATTCAAATTGACCTCAGCATAAGTGGGTTAACGAAGTTTTGCTAGAAAGAAAGTAACACTAGCAAAAGTTCTTTATAAAATGCTCGCGCTGGCAAATTTTCGCTGGCGATACCTCGCTACTATTGGTCTGCCGAGGTGCAACTTTGCATTTTGATGAATAAGCGTATGCGCTGCCAGTGCTTGAATTGGAGTGAAAAAAGTGGAGGGGTGCTCTGTGTGCTGAGCATAGCGCGGCATGCTAAAACAAGCCCCTCCCACAACCATAAGCCACATCCATTGTTATAATAAGCCTCACACACCAATGCATTCTGGTTTCACCCACTTTAAAGCGAAGCCATTTTGCTATTTACCTTTTGATATTTCCTTCTAATTTCCTGCACAATTTGATGCATAGATTTACGTAAGTATGTGTTATCTGTAGGGACCCCAAAATTAAAATTGTGAATTTGTCTTTGACAATTCAGCTTCTGCAAACACAGCACCTTGCCTATATATTGTGTGTTATAACATAGCACAACCTCATCATATTTTATCTTACCCAAAATTATTTCCTTTATATCATTCTCTCACTATTCCTTAATCTGCTGCTGTTTAATACCTTCATTTTCTCTTTTTGATTCCCCTGTTTTCTTCTTCTCTCCTTTTCTCTATAACCCTCTCTGATGCCTCCACCTTCTTTATCTGTTTAACGCTTCTCTATCTCTTCTCTACTTCTCTCCCAGCAATCTTTTCTCTCCTTTCTCCTTTCTTCTTCTGCACAAAGTGTTGTAAGGCGAAAATTGACACCTAAGTATATCAGCTCCACTGACGGTAGTTTTGCAAAGATAATTTTTGCGAAAACTTTTTTTTTTTCCCCACCACCACCAAGTGGTCCTTTAAAGGAAAACTATACCCCCCAAACAATGTAGGTCTCTATTAAAAGATACTGAGTAAAACAGGTCATGTGTAAAACCCTGCTTCATGTAAATGAACCATTATCATAATAATATACTTTTTTAGTAGTATGTGCCATTGGGTAATCATAAATAGAAAATTGCCATTTTAAAAAATAAGGGCCGCCCCCTGAGATCGTAAGATTCACTGTGCACACATACAGACCACATGTAAGGTCACATGAGCCAATTAACAGACAGAGTTCTGCCTTTTGCTTCCTCACTTCTTCCTGTTACAGTTAGTGTTGTAGTATTTCTGGTCAGGTGATCTCTGAGGCAGCACAGATAGAGTCACGAAATGGTGGTTCAAGGCAAGAGATGTAAAAGGGCAATATTTATGTAAATATATATTCCAGTTTGGTAAGATTCTTTAATATGTCATTCAATTTGATATAAACTATCTGTTGCTTAAGTATTCATTTTGGGGGTATTGTTTTCCTTTAATGTAGCACAGCTGAAATTTTTGTAATAAAATAGAGTAAGTTTGCTTGAGAGATAAACATTTTTTAATGAATTGATCTACATCCCATTTATTTCTGCACCCATTAAACAGGTATTTAATTTGCATGTTTATTTATTGTTTAATAAATCACACAGGGAAGAATTAATTATTCACACAGGGAAGAATTAATTATTCATACAACGAGACACGGGATAGAACTAGTACTCGATGAGGTGTGGGTTTAGGAAGGCAAACATAAGAGAATAAGATTATTAAGGGAGGCTGTTAGATTGATTTTAAGGGATTCATATTGTTATGTTAGAAGACCAAAGGTGTAATATCCTGTAAGATCTTCAAGGCAGTTACTGAGTCATTTATGCCTGGGGATGTCCTTATGTAGGAACATAATTACAATATTCAGGTTTATAATTAATTTTACATACTTGTGGAAGTATAATGACTTCACCTTTTGTTTCATAGTATAAGTTATACCAATTAATTACATTGCCAACCATGCCCCTATTATAAAGAACATCCATAAGTTCCTGAGAGGTCAGGACTCTATCCCACATGTGAATATCACTTATCTCTCCTACGAAGGACTGAGAAACATTTAACCCACCCCCATAATTATCCTGTTCCTGTCCAATGATAATGATGGGTCTGGCACCGACTCTGTACCCTTTCATAAATATCTTTCTAGGATCTGGATTTCCATCGACCCAGACAACCACATCTCCAGTCAGAGAATCCCAGCTCACACAGATGCTCCTCACTTCTGCAGTGCGTGGTATACTGAAGAACAAGTCTTGGTTGCCTATTGATACAGAAAATGTGTTTTGTTTCTCCTGATACAAGAGGAAGTCATTGTCTTTGTTTGCTGTCGCCAAAGAGAAAAGTGTATAATCTCGCGTCAGTGCTGAATGTGATTTCAGACAAACTGTAATGCTTTCAAAAGGACCATTTTTCATCGGGTAAAGAACCACATAAGATGAACTGGATTCTTTGGGGATGAAAAACACCTTGCCACTCATATCTGCAGAGACAAAATTTAGAAATTTAGAATGTAAAGCAAAATTAAAAAAAATAATAATCATCAACTGTTATTTGTATATAAGCTACACTGAACTACCTGGTAACAATGTTACAACTGACTTTTAATTTTACTAATCTATGTTATTGAATTTCTATTCAAACCTGACTAGAACATTCATATTCCTGGACATTATGGGGCACATTTATCAATGGTCGAATTGAAAATTTGAATTCAAATTGTCAACATTTTTTCATGGTGCAGGGATCGATTCCTGCAGCCTTTCGGGGAAAAATCTCAAATGGAGCTTGATCGAATTCAAATCGAATTTGAGTTTTTAGGTCAATTAAATTGGTCCACGTACTAAAAATTTTTATCAATAAATTTTGACTAGTCAAATTTTTAATTTATAGGAGTGTATGAGTTTTAATTCGAAATTTAACCCTTGATAAATGTGCCTCTATGTTCTGCTTATTTATAGGGGATCTAAACTGAAATATAAATGGATTCAGTTAACTCACGCTTCTACTATGAGCGCCTTAGTAGTTTACATACATTTTTCTGAGATATTTTCAGTTTTACATTGATAATAGGATTTGGATCAACTGAGATAGGCTGAATTCAAAAAATGCGCGAGATGCATTGAAAGTGCATATCAACAGCTGGAGGCTTATTTATCAAGTCTCATTTTTCGTGGTTTTTGAGGTTTTTGAAACCACGACTAAACTCACTTTCTCTAAAACCAGGAATGTCATGAAATAAATTAAAAAATCCGAACTGAGAAAGCACAAATGGAAAACTTGCAGAAAACAAGTTGTTGCACAACAACTATGACTATTTCATATTGTCACACAAAAGGCAGCATCAAAAACACCTGAAAACCTCTAAAACCACAAATCAAACAAAGATCTGCCAATTGAAAAAGGGACATATGCCATTGACTTCAGCAGGATTTAGCTGTTGTATTTTCATATTTGGAACTGTCACAATTTTGTTGAATAATAAATCCCTAGTAAGTTGAGCCTTTTCCCTGGCTTTTTCCGATTTTTGGCTTCAAAAAGCCCAATCTTAAAAATAGAGTTGGCGTTTTGTAATTGATTTGAGAAAAATGCAAAGAAAAAAAACGGACTCAGAAAACCTTAAATAATTGGAATTATTTTTTAAGGAAAAAAAACACAAAAAGTCTACAGAAAAAAACTGACAAGTAAAAGCTGGTGTGGTTGTATAGAAGTCTCTAACAACTTCACTTATTTATTTTCCCAGTTTTCAATGAAAAAACAAGCAGGAATATTTATTTTCTTAAATAAACTAGCATTCGAGAAAAAAGTCTAACAAGTTTTGACGCGTTTTTATTTCTCGTCCGCATTTTTTGCACCAACTCATATTTTAATAAATCTGCTCTCTATGTCACTAACACTGCTAATATCTCAAAAACTGCTAAAAAAAATTATAGTTTGGTTAAGATCTCCTTTAAGAAATGAAAAGCTTATTTACCTAACCAACATTTCAGTATGATGTTGTCACTTAAATGTCCAAATCACTTTTTTGTTCAGCAACTTTCCATTTTAACAAATTAATCAATATATGAATGTTAGATTCCCAAGAATTTGTTTTATTTACAGTAATTTTGTTTTCTATTTTTAAAGTGATGGGACTAAATCTGAGCCCTTCCCTCCAGCCCCCCATCATTTACTTGTGTGAAGGTCCAGCATACCTTCCTACATTGCTTGTTAAAGTTTAAGATAGCCTAAGTTCCAATGTGAACATTGTTATTCTGACATAGGTATATATCTGGGTTGGAGGGTTCAGTTATAGAAATCATACATGGATATTTTTAAAGTGGTGCCAGCAGGAATTTACTAAAACTCAACTTTTTCTCACTATAATTAAAACAATTGGCCAAACTCCCAAAACCGAATCGTACGTCAAAACGAATCATGCAACTCTTTTGATTTAATGCTTGAATCATGCAACTTTTTTAAATGTGTCGTCTGAAAAACGTGACTTTTTCAGATTATTGAACAAAAACAAGCCCAAAACCCTCTTAGATCATAAATGCAAGAAACATCTTCAATATGTTAAAGGGATATCTGCCATTGACTTTTACATGATTTTGACAGGTTTTGGATTTTTTGCAGCTTTGGAGCATAATAAATCTTGAAAATTCGTTTTTTTCCTCAAAAAATTTACGTTTTTCCCCTCGATAAGAAAAATTTGAGGTTTAATAAATAGGCTCTTAAATATCAGAAACAGGGATGTAAATGTAATAGCAAGTAGGTTTGGAGCCAATTTTCATTTCTCATATACAATTTTAAAATATTTATGAAGCTTCAAAATTTTCTGGTCAAAGGACAAAAAAAATCATATTTTTAGAGGGGAAAAAACAAATTTTTTGAGATTTATTATGTTCCTAAACTGCTTAAAATCCAAATCTGAAAATCCTCCAGCTAAAACCTGTCAAAATGATATAGAAGTCAATGGCAGATGGCCCCTTGAACAACTGGAACATGTTTTTTACTTTCATGATTTTCAATAGTTTTGGCTGTTTGTGCTGATTTTTGCCCAATAATCAGATAAATTCTGATAAAAAAAACTTTGCATGATTTGAATTGATGCTTGATTTTGTTGTGGCTTTTTCTCGCACTGATCATATCAAGAATAATTATTAGTAAATTAAGGGCATTCGGGTTTAGGAGCTTGGTCACATTTTAAAAAAATAAAATAAAGTGAGAACAATTGAGTGAGTTTTAGTAAATAAGCTACTAAACCAGTATCTGTGTGTAGAAGGGTTTTACAGTTATCTAGTTGGGCTTTTTTGTTTTGATATATAAGAAAACAGTAAACAATTATAATGATCATGGTGTGTGTATAGTGTTGGTTGTCTCACTTCATGTATATAAAAGAGACTGAAACTCACCCTTCTGAGTCAGGATTCCAGAAGCACTTGCAAGAATTAATATCACAACAAACATCTTCTCGATTCTCTGTATGGGGTAAAGAAAATATATATTAATTGTTACATAACAGACCACAGACTTTTGTATCCAAAATACAGACTGGTGATACCGCAAGTGCCAATTCTAGGACTTATCATTTTTGAAGGAGTACTTATTTTTAGGAGGAATCAAAGGCAGATGGACATAGCAATATCATCAACAAATAATGGCATTTTGTGTACATAATTAACAACTTATGTATCTTGTTTTCCCCATTCCTGATGTACTCTTTGGGCTAAATATAAGGGATAAAAATAGTGGGGAAAAGGCATCCCTAAATAGTTTCACCGGAAAGAGTAAAGAGAGCTGGGGGTTATTTATCAAAGTCAGAATTGATCTCAATATTTTCTGCTACAAACTCTGATCAAATCCGCTCTGTTTTTTTACGCTTATTTATTACTACATTTTCCCCCGAAAATTTGCTTTGGTGGAAAAAAATCAGATTTTCACGATTTTTTCAGATTTTTCACAATTTTTTGGGATTTTTTTCTTGTGCAACTGATCTGTTCTGTATCTAGTCCGTTTGATTACCCGTGTTTGACCCAGCCTGTTCCTGACTATTCTGCATTCTGTATCCTGACCCTTGCCTGCCTACGACAACTCTTCCTGCTTAACCCCTTGATTGACAACCCGGTTTGACCCTTGCCTGCCTGACGATTCTTGATATCTTCCTGCCTCGACCTTGCCTGTCTGACGATTCTCTTGCCTGCTCCATTTGTACCGTGACCTTCGGCCCAAAAGACTCTGCTATCAGCCATGCCCCTTCGCCAGCCAGAACATCTCGCCTTGCATCCCTCGTTAAGTCCAGGTGGCACCCAAGTAAGCTGAGGGCTCCTCCCGAAGCCCAACGGTGGTCACACTACTGGTGAAGCCGAGCCGAGACCAGGGTGCTTGGCATTTGTTCTGGTATCGGGTGCCGGCCGTGACACTTACAGAGCATGTGTTATCTAGATGAGGTCAGCAACCCCAATTTGAAAGCTAGAAAGACTTAGAAGAAGGCAAATACTGTATATACTCGAGTATAAGTCGTCCCAAGTATAAGCCGAGGTACCTAATTTTACCTCCAAAAACTGGGAAAGCTTATTGACTCGAGTATAATCCTAGGGTGAGAAATGCAGCAGCTTCTGGTAAGTTTCTGCTCCCATTGGAGGTGCCGGCGTCTCGTTTTTGGATACCGACCATTCATGGATGCTGGCAAATATTCTTGGAGACTATTCTTGGACGCCGGTGACTATTCTTGGACGCTGGCGACTATTCTTGGGCGCGGCGACTATTCTTAGACGCCGGCGACCGTTTTTGCGCTTGACCCGAGTATAAGCCGAGGTAGAGTTTTTCAGCATATTTTGGGGGCTGAAAAACTCGGCTTATACTTGAGTATATACGGTAATTAAAAAGCTGTAAAACAGAAAAAACTAAGTCCAGTTGAAAGGTTGCTTAGAATTAGCCATTCTATAGCATACTAAACGTTAAACCAAATAACTTTAAATAAGGAAAAAATTCAGCAGGAAAAATGTCCAAAATTGTCACATGTCATTATTCTAACAACCTAGTTTTTAGATCCCAGCAGTCCTCAACATAAATCAGTAAAACATAAACAACAATATACCTGAACCCCAATGTTTTCTGGCAGTAAAAAGTCTCTGATATTCAGTCACATATCTGACAATATATATATAGGAGCGATTCATGGAAGTTAGTCAGATACAGCCCTATAATTCCATCCTTTAATTTGCCAACTACAATACAGAATTTCTCAATAACTATAGTTTGGACCTACCCCAACAAAACCATCTGTATGCATGGGTGTCCGCAGAGAATTTTCCAGGGTGGGGCAAGGAGGCATCTGTGGGCGGGCCTGTGAGATAGGTGGGTGTGTCACTGCCATCAGGGGGTGGAGCTATGCCACTGCGATCAGTCGATCGCCGGGTCAATCATGGGAATCCTGCATAGTTTCCCTAATTTGAAAAACCATCCAGGAAGTTTTGACCCGGGCAACCCTTCAAAATACCGGTTGTCTGACAAGTGGCAACCCTAGTTCACACAAAGATGGCAAAGTGGCAAGTTCATGTATAAATACCCCCAGAACTCACAAACAGATGGTACAGTGGCAAGTACATACATAAATACCCCCAGAACTCACAAACAGATGGTAAAGTGGCAAGTACATGTATAAATACCCCCAGAACTCACAAACAGATGGCACAGGGGCAAGTACATGTATAAATACCCCCAGAACTCACAAACAGATGGTAAAGTGGCAAGTTCATGTATAAATACCCCCAGAACTCACAAACAGATGGCACAGGGGCAAGTACATGTATAAATACCCCCAGAACTCACAAACAGATGGCACAGGGGCAAGTACATGCATAAATACCCCCAGAACTCACAAACAGATGGCACAGGGGCAAGTACATGTATAAATACCAGCAGAACACACAAACAGATGGCACAGGGGCAAGTAATTATATAAATACCCCCAGAACTCACAAGTACAAGGCTGCAGACTGCAATAGATAGGGCTTTCCTTCCTTCGTTTTCTCCCGCGCTGCAATCTGTGCTACTGGCCAATCAGATGCTCCCTGGCTGCTCTCTCTCTCTCTGTCACAGCTGAAGTAATACGCACTGGCAGCACCATGACAAGGGAGGGGGGAGCGAGAACCTAGGGAAGGAGCTAAAAGAAAACTCTGCTGCACAGAAGAAAAATCTTCGAGGGATTGCGACAGAAACCACAGTAAGCTGGGGCCAATGAACGAACAGGTGGAAACTTATGTGCACAGTCCCGGGGGGGGCACTGCCCCCTCTTGCCCCCCTCTGTGGACGCCCATGTCTGTATGTGATACTCAGAAAAGAGATTCCTCCCTTCAATAACAAGGAAATAAAACAAGTTTCTGTTATATATTTAACCGCCTGATGTTCAAATAAATGTGCAGTTTCAAAGTAACTGTCATAGAGACATTGACTCACTCTATAAATTATGCTGTTAAAGGAAAACTATAACCCAAACAGTGTAGGTCTCTTTAAAAAGATATTGCATAAAACAGCTCATGTTAATAAACCATTTTCATAATAATATACTTTTTTAGTAGTATGTGCCATTGGTTAATCCTAATTAGAAAATCGCCATTTTAAAAAATAAGGGCCACCCCCTGGGATCGTACGATTCACTGTGCACACAAACACACAGAATAAAACATACATATTTCGTCATATGAGCCAATTAACAGACAGACTTCTGTCTTTTGCTTCCACACTTCTTCCTGTTACAGTTAGAGCTGCAGTATTTCTGGTCAGGTGATCTCTGAGGCAGCACACAGACCATCACAAAATGGCGGTTCAAGGCAAGAGATGTAAAAGGGCAATATTTACTTAATATATATTCCAATTTGGTAAGATTCTTTCATATGCCACTTAATTTGATATCTGTTGCTTAAGTATTCATTTTGGGGGTATAGTTTTCCTTTAACAGATTCATGATTTTATTTCCAATGTGCATTTACAACAGTCTGGTTTCTGTGGTTCAAATTACCCTTATTGATTTGAATAAGAGACTGGAATAAGAATAGGAGATAGTCTGAAAAGAAAGATGAGTAATAAAAAGTAGCAATAACAATACATTTTGTAGCCTTACTGTAATAAAAATACCTGGTGGTCTAGTGGTGCGGTGGTGTGGACGGCTGCCACGCCACCGCGCTCCTTCTCCTGCCTCCAGCGCCGGCGCCATCTTGGTATCTTAGGGCGCGCGCGGCGCGCCTGCGCGCCTCTTAAAGGTACAGGTGCGCTGGCGTGATTACGCCAGCGCGCATTTGCGCACATTTTGACGCGAAATTTGAAAGTATTTAAGGCCCATTCATACTCCTAGCCAGTGCCCGTGATAGAACTTGTTTCTAGTGGTTCCTGAGCCTTGTGCAACTGATCTGTTCTGTATCTAGTCCGTTTGATTACCCGTGTTTGACCCAGCCTGTTCCTGACTATTCTGCATTCTGTATCCTGACCCTCGCCTGCCTACGACAACTCTTCCTTCTTAACAGAAATAATATAAGTTGATACCAATTACACCATTACTTGCCTGCGCCACTGCTTCTGTCCCATTTAGAAGCCAATAGACTGCAATTTCTGTAAAGGTTGTGGACAAAACAGGCTCAAAACCGCAGAAGCTTTGCTGCAAGGTTTATTCAACACAACATGTTTCGAGCATTGTGGCTCTTTATCAAGTGTTCACAGGTGCACATCATACAAAAGACTTTAAATATATTTGACTCCTCCCCTCCACCGTGATAGGTAGATAAATTAGCTTAAAAAATTAGTTTAAAAAAAGCCAAGGTCATCAAAGGTTACTGCAAAGGGGGTTTGTTCGCCTAACCTCCATTTCGATACAATCTTATACGCATCAATTAGTATTCCCTCCATTAGTGCCAAGTGTCCATTGTTATAAGTCCATATAAAGTGTCCATTAAAATCCATTTGTTACACTTTACCCCCTTGTACTGCGATCAAGCCTACAAGAAAGAGTCCAGAATTGCTTCTAGTATTCACATACATGTGATCAATCTTTTGTATACTGTAGATTGAGCAATAATTGCACGAAGACATAATATTTCGTTTACCTGCCTCTATAGCGATACTGCCCAATTTCTCTTACCACTCTGTAGTGCTGTAACTGTAGATTCTTGTTTCTATTCTAATCTGTACCTAAGGGCAGCCGCATTTCACTGGATAAGATACAAAGTTAAATTAGTACACAGATATAGCAACATAGTATATTTATACACATTTATTCTAGGACTGTAACTTAAATGTTACAGAAAACTTGCAACACTCCATTGGTCATTCATACCTGCTGGGGCTAAACTATTCAGTTTCTTTATCCAAATTGCTTCCTTCTGTAATAATAGTTTTTTAACATCACCTCCTCTTTGAGGTGGCTCCACCACCTCTAGCACCAACCATTTTAGCTGGGACACATGGTGTTTGTTTATGTTAAAATGACGTGAAACAGGGGTGTCATTTGCTGTGCCATTTTTGAAATTATGAATGTCCCCTTTATGCTCCTTAATCCTCTCTTTAACCTTGCGTATTGTTTGGCCCACGTATACTATGCCACACGGGCATTTTAACATGTAAACCACATGTTCTGATTCACAAGTTGCATATAGCTGTGTAGCTGAATGTTACTTCCCTTTGTCGGGTGTTGTACTTTATCCCCTTTTATAATAGATGGGCAACAGACACAGTTTAGACAAGGGAATGTGCCCTTAATAGGTTTACCTTTAAACATTTTCCGCATTCTGCTTACTTTTGGTTCCGCAGGACAAAGTATATCTCTGACTGTATAGCCCCGTTTATAACAGAATAGTGGTATATCTGTGGTGGTTTTACTTAGGGCTTTGTCATTCTGTAAAATAGGCCAACATTTCTTAACAATTTTTTCCACATTTTTGCTATGTCTACCATAGAGGCTTACCAAAGGGATTCTATTATTTTCCATTTTTCTTTGTTTTTCAATTAATAATGTTTCTCTAGGTATTTTTTCCACCTCCTTTGCCACGGAGGTCAGTCTCTCTTTCTTATACCCTTTCTCTGTGAAACGTTCAATCAACTCTCCAGCGGCTGTCTGATACCCGCCTTCCTCTGAAGCAATTCTCCTAGCTCGCTTGAATTGGCCCTTTGGTATGGCATTAATGCATTTTGGATTGTGGAAACTTGATGCATTCAAGAGGTTATCACGATCTGTGCTTTTCCTATACAGATCTGTGCAAATTTTATCATTCTTTAATGTTAATTGAACATCTAAGAAATTCAGGGATTTTATTGCCACCTCTTTGGTGAACTTAATTGTGGGGTGGCTTTGATTTGCTTCTTTCACCATGGTGTGGAATTTCTCTATGTCTCCTTCCCAGACTACTAGGATATCATCCACATATCTTTGATATGTTACAATATGTTTTTTGTATCTATGTTGCAAAAAGAATTTATTTTCTAGATGGTGTACAAATAAATTGGCAAACGCTGGGGCAACTGCCGCACCCATCGATGTCCCCTGGGTCTGCCAATAGTACTCCCCCTTAAACCTAAAATAGTTATTTTTAAGAACCATGGTAAGGCAATCTAACAGAAAATATATCAGGTTGTTTGGCAAATTAGTTTCTAGTAGGTACTCTTCTACACAACTTATACCTTCCTCCTGTGGAATAGACGTATAGAGGCTTTCTATGTCTATACTACACAATGTGCAGTTTTCATTTACCCCTTCTAGTGTATTAATTTTCCTGCTTAACCCCTTGATTGACAACCCGGTTTGACCCTTGCCTGCCTGACGATTCTTGATATCTGCCTGCCTCGACCTTGCCTGTCTGACGATTCTCTTGCCTGCTCCATTTGTACCGTGACCTTTGGCCCAAAAGACTCTGCTATCAGCCATGCCCCTTCGCCAGCCAGAACATCTCGCCTTGTACCCCTCGTTAAGTCCAGGTGGCACCCAAGTAAGCTGAGGGCTCCTCCCGAAGCCCAACGGTGGTCACACTACTGGTGAAGCCGAGCCGAGACCAGGGTACTTGGCACTTGTTCTGGTATCGGGTGCCGGCCGTGACACTTACAGAGCATGTGTTATCTAGATGAGGTCAGCAACCCCAATTTGAAAGCTAGAAAGACTTAGAAGAAGGCAAATACCATATATATACTTTTTAATAAAATATGACTTTTAAAAAAATCACAATATTTTTCAGAATTAATTAAACCCCGAGGATGGAAAAGTCAGAATCTGAAAATCTCAGACCTGCCGAGGTTGCATATAAGACAATGGGAGAAGTCCCAGTGATTGATGTGTGCTGGGTTTTGTGCAATAACTTAAAGTTTTCAGGTTAAAATTATGAAAAAACTGAGAAAATCAGATGGAAAATCTGAAAAAATTTAGAAAATCTGATTTTTTCCCGCAAATTTTCGAGAAAATAAAATAATATATAAGCATAAAAAACCCAAGCAGATCGGAGTTTGAAGCAGAAAATATTGAGATAAATTCAGACTTTTCAGAATTTATTAAATCCCGAGGATGGAAAAGTCAGAATCTGAAAATCTGGCATCTCAGACCTGCCGAGGTTGCATATAAGGCAATGGGAGAAGTCCCAATGATTTTTTGATGTGCGATGGGTTTCGTGCAATAACCTAAAGTTTCAGGTGAAAATTACGAAAAAATCGAGAAAATCAGATGGAAAAATCTGAAAAAAATTGAGAAAATCTGATTTTTTTCCCGCAAATTTTCGAGAAAATAAAATAATAAATAAGCATAAAAAACCCCAAGTGGATCGGAGTTTGAAGCAGAAAACATTGAGATAAATTCGGACTTTGATAAATAACCCCCTAGTTATAGTATTTAGCAACAGGTCTGTACTGGTTCCTGACGATGTTGTAGCAGAAGTCCAATCAATTCTTTGCTAGCCAACATGGTGTTGACTGCCTTAAGATGCTGAGCATCAGGGGTAAAGGAACCGTCTAGAAGAGAGCGAAAGCTGCAGTGGGTCATATAAAAAAAATGAAGATTTTTTTATATGTGTGGGATATGATAATAATGGTCCACTAAATAGGACATGAAAAGGAAGAAACTAATGGTAAGAAAGGGTTTTAGAAGATTTAGTGATAATGGAAGCAAATCAAAAGAGGGACGATATGAGATCAAGAGAGTCATATTGGGAGGCACATTTATCAAAGGTCGAATTTTGAATTCGTCAGTTACCCCCCCCCCACTTAAACACCCATAAATTCAAAATTCGACCAATTAAAATTTATTATTAAAATTTATTTTTTAAAAATTTGGTTGAATTGAAACAAAGCAAAAATTAAAACTTGATTTGAGTTTTTTCTCCTCGAAAAAAAAACCCTGAATGTCAGGAAGGCTGCAAACAGCTCCAAATTGATCCCTGGACCTCTCCCATTGACTTAAACAGCAATTCTGCAGGTTTTACGTGGTGAACAGTCTAATTCAAACAAAAAAGGGGGTTAAAGCTGCTGGGAACAAAACTTCAGGATCCTTTGCTGTGACTACTGGCCATGGACTGACCCCAGACAGTTTATTTGAGCCAGAGTAACTACGGACAGTACAACACAGAACTGGGACTGAAAATACTGAAGAGTTCTTGGAACTGTGAGGAGTTACTGATGTGACATCAGGTATCCACTCATCTTTAAAGGACAAGGAATCCCCCCCCCCATTAAATGTAACTTTCACAAAACAACTGTCTGCCCTAGCCCATTAGCAAATGCCATATATCCTCTGCATGTGTCTTTCCGACAATCCCATAAACCTCACATTAGCGTGCAGAAAAGTAGCTTACCGTGCAGATTTTGAAACATACTTTGTGGGTGTGGGGGTGTGTGTAGTCTAATTCTGAATCCCAGACAACTTACATTACCAGAGCTGATGTCACCCAACCTTTGAAAAAAATTCTTGATTGTTCAGACTCTAACGGGGGAATCAAGCATATTCGTAACACTTTGGGGGCAGATTTATCAAAGGTCGAGGTGAATTTTCGAAGTTAAAAACTTCGAATTACGAGCTATTTTTTGTGTACTTCGACTAGGGAATAGTCCAAATTTAATTAAATTTGAAAAAAACTTTGAAGTTCGAAATTTATCATGTACTGTCTCTTTAAAACTTCAACTTTGACCATTCGCCATCTAAAACCTGCCGAAGTGCAGTTTTAGCCTATGGAGGACCACCTAGAACCTATTTGGAGTCAATTGGTGGACTTTGAGAAATCAAAGTTTTTTTGGGGAAAGACTTCGAATCTAATGCTCTATTCCTTCGATCGTACAATCCGAATACGGACCATGGACTTCACTTCAGTTGGTCTTTTCGAATTCGAATTTCGAAGTACTTTCAATTCGAAATTTGACCCTTGATAAATATGCCCTTGGTATGTGGAAATGAAAGCCATGTGAAAACTTTCTATATTCTATAACAGGGAATGATTTACATGTGTATGTTAATTGGCTGGGGTTTAAGGGGATACTGTCATGGGGAAAAAAAAAATTCAAAATGAATCAGTTAATAGTGCTGCTCCAGCAGAATTCTGCATTGAAATCCATTTCTCAAAAGAGCAAACAGATTTTTTTATATTCAATTTTGAAATCTGACATGAAGCTAGACATATTGTCAATTTCCCAGATGCCCCAAGTCATGTGACTTGTGCTCTGATAAACTTCAATCACTCTTTACTGCTGTACTGCAAGTTGGAGTGATATCACCCCCCTCCCTTTTCCCCCCAAGCAGCCAAACAAAAGAACAATGGGAAGGTAACCAGATAGCAGCTCCCTAACACAAGATAACAGCTGCCTGGTAGATCTAAGAACAACACTCAATAGTAAAAACCCATGTCCCACTGAGACACATTTAGTTACATTGAGAAGGAAAAATAGCAGCCTGCCAGAAAGCATTTCTCTCCTAAAGTGCAGGCACACGTCACATGACCAGGGGCAGCTGGGAAATTTACAAAATGTCTAGCCCCATTTCAGATTTCAAAATTGAATATAAAAAAATCTGTTTGCTCTTTTGAGAAATGGATTTCAGTGCAGAATTCTGCTGGAGTAGCACTATTAACTGATGTGTTTTGAAAAAAAAACATGTTTGACAGGATCCCTTTAAAGGAGAACTACAGCCTAACTATAAAAGTAGGGTAGAAATGTTGTTCATCATGTTTTGTGTTTCTGTACCAGCCCAAGGCAACCACAGCCCTTTAGCAGTAAAGATCTGTGTCTCCAAAGATGCCCCAGTAGCTCCCCATCTTCTTTTCTGCTGATTCACTGCACATGCTCTGTGCTGCTGTCACTTACTGAGCTTAGGGACCCACTCACAATATACAGTACACATAGAATAGAAATGTCACAATATAAGGCTGATTGATAATTAATACACATAATTACTACATGGCAGCACAGAAACCAGTGCAATTAGCATCAGAATTTAATAATCAGCAAACCTGTAGCATCAGCTTATATTACAGCCAGGGAAGCTCATTTTCTGCTGGATAATTAGTGACGAGCCCTAAGCTTAGCTTCTCAACAGCCAATCAGAGCCCACTGAGCATGTGAGTGTCACAGACACTTTCCAAGATGGTGACCCCCTGTGACAAGTTTGAAGTCCTGGATCATTGCTGCTATTGACAAGCTGAAACTTTAGCCTCGTGCAATAAGTTCAGTATGTAAAATATGGCATTTTTAGCCCTATTCATTTTTAGAATTTAGTTCTCCTTTAAAAGTTCCCTGCTTTCTCACTAGAGCTCCTGAGTTAAGGGTAAGTGCACAATGGTCTTACTACACTGTTTGCTGGGGGACTTGATTTTAAATGCACTAAATATTTAGAATGACAATAGTGTAGGATTCACGTACAATGAGCCTTGACGTGGCACGTGAGCTTACATCTTTTGGCCAAAGTGTGGTGCTAACGCCTCATTTTTTGTAATAGTTATTTTCAAATGCAAACCGCTGGCTGGCGAATTTTCTCTTTAACTTCTAACATGTTATAGAATGCCCAATGTTAAGCTTTTTAATTAGTTTTAGTTAGTTATTTATTTATTTAGTTCGGATGGTGTCAGGTTGGCAAAACGCAACCAAGTCAGTTGCAGTCGCATGGGTCATAATATAACGGGACTGTTACAAAAAATCTGATCTGACACAACACAACTGTCAGATTCCGAACACTGCATGCTGCGTCTTCGTTCAAATCTGATAAAAACTGAAATGATTTAGTGCCTCAACCTATGAATCTTTAATACATACAGCACATATTCCTATCTACCAGGTTAAATGCCTTTTTTTGCATCTCAAACCATATTATCTAATATGCAAAAAAACAAAGTATGTTATCCATCCCATTGTGTAAGCTCCATTCAACAGCCATTATTTTGTTTGCATTTCTAATCATTTTTTATTTATCTTTATGGGGGAGAACAAGTCTGTAAATAGGAATAGCCAAGAAATGAGAAAGGATTCTGTTCCTACAAGGAGATATAGGGGCAAATTCACTAAGATCCGTAGTTGCGCCAGGCGTTACTTCGCTAATTCACTAACGTGCACATTGTACTGAACGCTACCTTTTACTCTAGACTTCCTTCGCCACCTCAGACCAGGCAAAGCGCAATAGAGTCGATAGGGATTGCTTCAAAAAAAGTTCAAAATTTTTCTAAGTCCCAAAAAACGCTGGCGTTTTTTCTATATTATGGGTGATAGGCTGAAAAAGAGCGGAAATATTTTTCCAAAAATTACGTCCTTTGTGAAAATTTGCCAGGCGTAAGGGTGCAAAGTAACACTAGCGAATTTACGCCAGCGTTCGTTAGTGAATTTGCGAAGTAACGAAAATGACCAACGCTAGAGAATTGACGCTTAGTGAATTTGCCCCATAGGATCAAGGCTGTATTATTGAATTTGTAAGGCTAAGAAGCATGTGGCAGATCCTCAGCCGGTGTAGAAAAGCCGGTGTTTGGTGGTACCTCATTTGCTTTCCGCCATTTACTTTCCTTCTCCCCACATGTTACTGCACAGGGTGGATTTTGGCTTGAAAACGTTTTCTGTACAAAGTCCTTATGTGGCAGTATTATAACAATCAGGTCTGTAATTTATTTTACATAGTTGGGGAAGTATAAAGACATCACCTTTCATTTCATAGGTTAAATTATACCAATTAATTACATTGCCAGACAGGTCCCTATTATAAAGAACATCCATAAGTTCCCGAGAACTCAGGACTCGATCCCACATGTGAACATCACTTATCTCTCCAACAAAAGACTGAGCAGCATTAAACCCACCCCCATAATTATCCTGATCCTGTCCAATGATAATGATGGGGTTGGCATTGACGTTATACCCTTTCATCAATATCAGTCTTGGATATGGATTGCCATTGACCCACACAACCACTTCTCCAGTCACTGACCCCCAGCTCACACAGATGCTCCTCAGTTCAACAGTGCTTGGTATATTGAAATTCACTTGTTGGTTGCCTACATTTATGGAAAACTTATTGGGATAATGATACATGAGGAAGTCATTGTCTTTGGTTGCTGTTGCCAAAGAAAATAGAGTATAAGTCCGTGCCAGATCTGTGTGGGACTTGAGACAAACTGTGAGGTTGGCAAGAGGCCCGTTCTTCATTGGGTGCAGACGCACATAAGATGTACTGGTCTCTTTAGGGAAGAGAAACACCTTGCCATCCATATCTGAAGAATGAAAGTTTAGATATATAAGGCAAGATAAAAACAAAGGCAAATCATCATCAGCTTTTATTTGTACACTGAATTACCTGGCAATTCTCTCATGATTAACTTCAATAAGGGATACTATCATGTCTAACTAAATGTCAAGTATCTGATCTATAGAAGGATCAAGCCAGGCTAAAAAGTTCATCATCTTGGACAGCAAGCTTGAGACTGTGTATTTAAAGGAAAACTATACCCCTTTATGAAACTTCACTCCCCTACAGAGGCCCCTCCTAGTATCTTAGTTAGGGATGCAACACAACTTTATTTAACAGCTGATCCCTGCTCTCTGTCAAGGATAGGGTAGGGGGTGCTGTGGAGGCAGAGGTGAGAAGGCGAGTCCTTAAGGCAGGGGCTGTGCACACAAGGAACAGAGGGGGTAGGACAGGACGAGGGGAAGAGGCAGATGAGTCAGACTTGTAAAGAAACGGACAAAGAAAGCAGAACAGGAGCAAACTGAGCAGGACAGGACTGACTGGGAGTAGCAGATCAGGAGCAGACTGGACAGGATGGAGCAGACGAAGAAAAGCAGCAGACTAGACAGGACGGAGCAGGCATGGAGCAGGAACAAGACTGGAGCTGGAACAGGACTGGATCAGGAACAGGACCAGAGCAGGAACAGGGCAACAAGACAAAAAGAGCAAGGTACAGAGCAAGTTTTGGTAAGATAAGGTAAGGTTTAGGCTAGACAGACAAGGAAAGGTACATTCTAGGCAAAGTTCAAGGTACAAGGCTAGGTAGACAAGGTAGGGTTAGGTAAGGTTTTCACAAAAACCTAGCTAGGGGCAATGCCACAGTGCTAAGGAATGCTGATGTTCAGGCACCTGTGGTGAGGAGTGCTGGCCTTATATAAGGCAGGGTCAGCCATGTTTGGCTGACTCCAACCCATCAATTAGGATGCTGGGGTTAAAGAACTAATCCTGAGACCCAGCAGAGGAATGAATGTGAACTTGCTGGCTGCTCTCCTGGCCCGGTGGTTAGGGGAAGAAACCAGAAGGTCCCAAGATCAAACCCCAGCAGAACCTGACGCTTTCTAGCTCCTAGCCATTGTGTAGGGGGCCACTACAAATATGCAACTTAGTGAGTGTTAATAACTATACAGAACGCAACAGTAAATAATGAGATCCTGGTGTTATTGTTGGTTGTACTACTAGTTATGAGCTTTGGGCTTCTTTTGTTCATAGATATCAGTGGAGTAGATTGAAACTTACTCTTCTGAGTTTTCTGAGTGAGGATTCCAGAAGCACTTGCAAGGATTAATATAACAACATGCATCTTCTCCATTTTCTGGGCCTAGTAAAGAAATACATCTACTGTTACATGACCAAACATAGGCTTCCTTATCCCAAATAGTAGTGACTTTATTCTCCATGTATCAGTGGGGACTGGTGATACCAAGATTATGAATGAGTTGTGAACTAGTCAGACACTAGTTGTACTCAGAGCTGCAGCAGTCGGACTCCTTGTAAGTGATCTGGACGTTCATTGATCTATACATTGTACAAGTGCATTTTTATTTTGTTCTCATCAAAAGCTTTATAGTTTTATATTATGACTTTGCAACCCTCTATCTTTAGATGTTTGAGGACACATTTCCAACCCAAGGTTATATGAGGAGGCAGCAACTATGATATTAGCTGTCACTAACTCTTGGATTCACCTATGACGACCAATACTAATCTTTTTTTACATTAACCAGCAAAAATGTACTAATTGACTTGGGATATCTCTATGAACTAAGGTGTTTTAACTGTCTATTTTTTTTGCGCCTCCTTGTATTTATTTCTATTTTGGCACAGACAGAAGCTGTCACGCTTTCTCTGTAGCAGAGCTGTCAACTCCCCCGATTTTATCTGGAGTTACCAGATTTTCAATGCTTATGCATTCCCTTGATTTCTGACGATCTCGGACAATTTCTAATGATTTGCAACAAAAATCCGGTGTGCGCGTGCGCAGAACATTTCAATGATGTCAGTGGAGCAAAGTGCGTCAGTTGCGGCGACTTGAGGAGAAGTTTTGTGCACGCGCATGACATATCTTCCGCTGATGTCACTTCCCATGACATCACAAAGCCTGACATTTTTCAGTCCACCAGATTACTAATTTCAAAGGTTGACAGAGCTCTTCTATAGGTTGGAAACAGTACTTTGACACTACGAGGCAAGTGCTTGTTTAAGTTCGATACATAGTTACATAGTTACATAGTGAAATCGGGTTGAAAAAAGACAAAGTCCATCAAGTCCAACTCCCATAATCAAGACTGATGGATTTTGCACTTTTGCATATCTGATATATGTGCCCTGTGTTTTAATAAATAAAAGAGTGATGTGGTCATAAGGGCTTGTTTAAGTTCGATACTGCAGTGGAATTCCTGCAAAGTTCCCTGCACATAGCTGTATTTACTAAACTCCATTTTTTAAAAGGTACCTTTAAAACTTAAATTTTACATACAGTACCCTGATTTTAAGTTTTTTTGTGGTCCCACCATATATAATGCATAATTAATTTCCTGATTTAACAACATTTTTTTATGATCCCCTGAAAAACGTACAATGGGGGTTCTACACTCCTTGCACATTGTTAAAGTTGCACTCGGTGCTACTGAGTCTCTTCTTCATCCTCTTCCAACTTGAGTGCAATTGCACCTATGAATGCCTTGGAACTACATCCACTTGAGGACCAAGCAGTAGCTTCAGGGTTCCTTCAGTGGAACCCTTATGGCTCTCCTTATTTTAAGTCTACTAGAAAATCATGTGAAAATTAAATAAACCCAATAGGCTGGTTTTGCTTCCAATAAGGATTAATTATATCTTAGTTGGGATCAATTACAAAGTACTGTTTTATTATTACAGAGAAAAAGGAAAACATTTTTAAAAAAATTTAGATTATTTGGATAAAATTGAGTCCATAGGAGATAGCCTTTCCATAATTCAGAGATTTTTGGATTACGAGTTTCCAGATAACAGATCCCATACGTGTACAAGGATTAAGGAGTATTTGACAACCACAAACAATTATAGTGTTTGATGGGTAGTTAAAAGATAAGAGTGCAGAGGTTAATGTAGACGATTGATGGTAACAGTATGTAACAAGAAGATACAGAAGTCAAAAGAAATATACAGAAGCATAACATAAATTGTAATATGATACCTGAACCCCAGAGTGGCTTGGAAGAACAAATCTGATATTCAGTCCGGTAGATACTGCACACATCCCATTTCTGAAAATATTTATATGGAATGACTCATGGAAGTTGGCCAGATACAACCCTACAACTCCACCCAACCTTTTCCAACTACAATATTGACTGGAACGATTCCCAGTAAAGATCATAAAATCATTCTGTAAAGGAAAATTTAAGTATATTTAACTGTTTCAATAATTTAAAAGTATTCATTATTTTTAAACAAGAATGATATTTGTATTTAGGTTGAATGCAGCGTGTGCTTACTCTTGAGCTCTTTTTAATTTGTTTTTATGAACAGATCTATGCAACCTGCCTGATCAGTATCTAACCATGGACATGGTTTTTGGCCCACTCATAGGCAAATGGGCTGCCTATCTTGTCAAGAGTTGCTGAGTTGATGGATGTCTGCTAATTAAAATTCTTGGTAGCACAATCTGTGCTGTGTATTAGAAGTGCCAGCCAATATATAGGGGTACTCAGAAGGTTAGTACCATAGATGGAACCCCATGTGTCCTATTGAGCACATGTATTCCGTATACTGTAGAAGCTCACAACTGGGAACCACATATTTAATTAACTGATAGAGGATCTAGGACAACTGCCACATAGCCTTAAAGATTGGTTAATGAGCTCTTAAAGCATAAGGTGCCAAGATTGTACAATCCATGGACTTGGCACTTACAGCTTTTTTATATACATCTATAGCTTTTACAATCCATAACCATGGCAAACAGCCATGCCTTAGTTTCTTTCAATACAGGATACGAGAAACCCCAGAGGGTTGTCCCTGATATGATCTGTTCCGCATATTTGTCCCCAAAGAAGTCTTGCAAGGGCAGCTTGTCCTTCAGGCCAGGTCTGGCTTCTAGTCCTGGAATAATAAACTCAGTAGGAACCTTGTGGAAGTTGAATGAATTACACCAATTTTTTAGAATTCCCATTAGGAAAACCCAATAGAAAATGATAAAAATTAAGGAATACTGTCCCTTCAATATGTGACATGTAGTACTGCCCAGTATGAAGTATGAGTACTTTCCCTTAGTCAGTGATCCTGTATATCTGATTGGGAGGTATAGTAAATGCCCCTAAGGTCTCCCACCTTTCCCACCTATACCGTAAAGCAGTGATCCCCAAACAGTTGCTTGGGAGCAACATTTTGCTCACCAACCCCTTGGCTGTTGCTCCCAGTGGCCTCAAAGCAGGAGCTTGTTTTTGAATTTCAGACTTGGAGGCAAGTGTTGGTTGCAAAAAAAAACAAACAGATATACTGCCAGAGTCTCCTGTATTCTGCCAGTGTACAAAGGGGCTTTCAAATAGCCAATCACAGCCCTTATTGGCACCCTCAGGAACTCTGTTCTTGCTTGTGTTGCTCCTCAACTCTTTTTACAATTGGATGTGGCTTATGGGTAAAAAGGGTTGGGGACCCCTGCTGTAGAGGCTTTCCAGGTCTGCTTGATTGCCAGTAGGTAAATACCTTGTGTTAGCTCGAATGTGATCCTGTTCTAGAAGGCTGTGCCAGAAAAGCATACGGGATGTTATATAAATGAGTAGGAAGCTTGTATTACTGTTTTAATTATAATTGGTACATCAAACATCTGCCATATCCACCCATGTTTATCATTCTAACAAAGAATTTCTCAGGAAATGTCTTGTGTGCACAAATGAATATATAAACTTGCATTATATTATTCCTTTAATCCCATAACTACCATATAATTATTAAGATTAACACCCATGAGGCTGCCATCAGTCAGATGATAAAGACAAAAGGTCCTCGGCACTCAATCCATTATCAGTATATTAATGACGCTGAGACATTTATGGCACATACTATTCAAAACCCAAATTTTAAACCCACCAGTAACCATCGTCATTGTTCTTTCATGATCTTTGCAATATCCAATAATCGGCTTATGAAATACAGTATTAACTTAATGGAGCATGTTTCATTCTTTATATTTTTGCACTTTTTTTTTTAAATAAAAAGCATAAAAGCATTGAACCAAAAACTGTGCAAAGAGCTGGTCTACCCCTAATCTATCTAAGCATCTGTTCAACAATCATTAATATATATGTATTTCTAATTATTTTTTATTTATACTGGGGGGGGTTCTTAGTTTCAATGTAGCAATAACAATAGCCAGGTGACAGAAAGGTTTCTGTTTGCAAGTGCACAGGGAGGTATTGGATAGGAAATGGCTGTTACATTGAACTTTAAAGGGATTCTGTCTTGATTTTTATGGTGTAGCTTTTATTTCTAAATTACACTGCAAATAATTCACTCTGCCATATAAAATTTCATACCTAACCCAACAATTGTATTTTTTTTAGTTAGTAATATTGTTGTGCATCTCAGGTCATTTTGCCTGGTCATGTGCTTTCAGAAAGAGCCTGCACTTTAGGATGGAACTGCTTTCTGGCAAGCTATTGTTTCTCCTACTCAATGTAACTGAAGTTGTTGCAGTGGGACATGGATTTTTTATATTGAATGCTGCTCTTAAATCTGCCAGGGAGATTTTATCTGTTACCTTGCCGTTGTTCTGTTGTGGGGATGGAGGGAGGGGGAGATATCACTCCAACTTGCAGTACAGCAGTAAAGAGTGACTAAAGTTTATCAGAGTACAAGTTACATGACTGCGGGCACCTGGGAAACAGACAAAATGTCTAGCCCCATGTCAGATTCAAAATTACATTAAAAAAAATCTGTTTGCTCTTTTGAAAAATGGATTTCAGTTTAGAAGTCTACTGGAGCAGCACTATTAACTGATGCAT
The DNA here is from genome assembly GCF_017654675.1 of Xenopus laevis. Classification (NCBI taxonomy): domain Eukaryota; kingdom Metazoa; phylum Chordata; class Amphibia; order Anura; family Pipidae; genus Xenopus; species Xenopus laevis. The sequence continues at coordinate 93,491,313 of NC_054386.1, read as the reverse complement.
AAAGTTTTCCCATGACAGTATCCCTTTAAGTCCAAGGGAACATGGCAAATGTTCTGCAGGAAGAAAACCCCCCTGACCTTTACTGCCTCTGCCTCATGCTATTCCATTTACTTGATGTCCCTTCATATGGCAGTTTTGGCCTAAAAATGTTTGTGCATTTTAGGGCCAAAACCTGCTCTATGTGTGCAGTGACAGGTGAAGGTGCTTGACACATGGAGAATTTTGTAAAATGTCCTTATGAGGGAATATTACAACAGTCAGGTTTGTAATTCAATTTGCACAGTTGTGGAAGCACCAGGACTTCACCTTTGGTTTCATAGGTTAAGTTTTGCCAGTTAATTACATTCCCTGATATGTTACTGTTATAAAGAACATCCATAAGGTCCTGAGAACTAAGAACTCGATCCCACATGTGAACATCACTTATCTCTCCAACAAAAGACTGAGAAGCATCAAACCCACCCCCATAATTATCCTGTTCCTGTCCAATGATAATGATGGGGTTGGCACCGACTCTGTACCCTTTCATAAACATCTTTCTCGGATATGGATTGCCATTGATCCACAAAACCACTTCTCCACTCAGCGACCCCCAGCTCACACAGATGCTCCTCAGTTCCACGGTGCTTGGTATATTAAAAAACAATTGTTGGTTTCCAACATATATTGAAAACCTGTTGGTATAATGAAACATGAGGAAGTCATTGTATTTGCTTGAGGTTGCCAAAGAGAAAAGAGTATAAGTCCGTGCCAGATCTGTATGGCATTTGAGGCAAACTGTGAGGTTGGCGATCGGACCGTTTCTCATTGGGTACAGACGCACGTAAGATGTACTGGTCTCTCTGGGCATAAGAAACACCTTGCCATCCATATCTAAAGAAAAAAAGAGAGAGAGTTTAGAAATGTAAGGGAAAATGAAGACCAGTGTAAAACAAAATTGACTGTTACTTTTCTGAAATTCCTGGCAACTGACTTTAAAGTAATATTTGCGAATTAATTTCAAGGGCCTTATTTATCAGTCAAATTTATCTGAATATTTTAATCCAGCAAAACTAGAATCCACGATTGAACCTTTTTTTATCATATAAAAAAAAAATCACAATTTTAGCAGTTCTGGGTCAAACACGAAAAAATCAAGCGAAAATCCGAATCATATTATTTTTTCAGACTTTTTGTCACGGCCGGCACCCAATACCAGAACAGGTGGCAAGTACCCTGGTCTTGGCTCGGCTTCACCAGTAGTGTGACCACCGTTGGGCTTTGGGAGGAGCCCTCAGCTTACTTGGGTGCCACCTGGACTTTACGAGGGGTACAAGGCGAGATGTTCTGGCTAGCAGAGGGGCACGGCAGGTAGATAGTCTTTTGGGCCGAAGGTCACGGTACAAATGGAGCAGGCAAGAGAATCGTCAGACAGGCAGAGTCGAGGCAGGCAGATATCAAGAATCGTCAGGCAGGCAAGGGTCAAACCGGGTAATCAAACAGATGGGGTCAGGCAGAAAGAGTAGTCGAGATACAGGCAAAGGTCAGGATTCGGATATCAGAATAGTCAGGAATAGGCAGGGATCAAAACCGGAATAACAGATACAAGTTTCACAGGAACAGACAGCACAAGGCTTCAGGAACCACCAGAATCAAGATTCTATCACGGGCACTGGCTGGGAGTAAGAATGGGCCTTAAATACCTCCGAATTTCGCGCCAAAACATGCGCCAATGCGCGCTGGCGTAATCGCGCCTGTACCTTTAAGAGGCGCGCAGGCGCACCGCGTGCGCCCTAGAGAACCAAGATGGCGCCGACGCTGGAGGCCGGAACAGGAGCGTGGCGGCCGTCCACGCCGCCGCACCACTAGACCACCAGGTAATTTTATTACACTTTTTTCCTGAATTGCTCAATATTTCCATGTTTTTCCCAAAAAAAGGCAGAGCAAAAAACAGAATTGTGCAATTTTTTTCCAAAATCTTATGATTTTTTCAGAAAAGCCATTTTTTGGGGGAATTTTGACCAAAAAGTCTGAAATATTCAGATTTTAGGGCTTATTTCGGCACAGACCACCTATACTTCCAAATAGGATAGGGACCTCTCCCTATATATACAACTTCTTATATACAACTTCGGTAGGTCTGAGATGCCGGATTTTAAGATTTGCACTTTTTCCATCCTCGGGGTATAATAAATCTCGAAAAATTAAATTTTTTTTCAACTAAAAATATATATAACAGCAAAAAATGTGATGATAGTGTGTATATAGTGGTGGTTACTAGTTATGAGCTTTGGGCTTACACATAATTGAAGATAATTGAAACTCACCCTTCTGAGTCAGGATCCCTGAAGCAGTTAAAAGAATTAATATAACCACACGTGTCTTCTCCATTTGCTGGATCTAACAAAGAAAATATACTTATTGTTACATCGTGAAACATAGACCTTCTTATCTTGACACTATATTGTTGTGTAAGTGTAAAGAACTTGTCAAGGACCCCACTTCTATTCATTGACCAATGTGGGGATTTACTGGGTCACAAAGGCTGTGTCAGGGGATGGTGAATATTCTTTCCAATATTTTGGTATTATTTGTGTATTATTTGTGTCCATTCATAATATGGGGGGGTATGTTTCTTTTTTTTTTTTTTTTTTTTTTTTTAAATTTGAAATTTTTATTGATTTTTACCAATACAGTGCAGATTGCAGAACGTAATGCAACAAAAGGACATCGGCTGAAGTAGTAACAACGGAGGTATCTAGACAGCAGATCTATAAATGCAGTTTCCACATATGAACCAATACCTCAAAAAAGCTAAAGTGACTGTATTGTCAATTATAAAAGGGGGGATAGGGGGTTGAGAAGGGAAAGATAAAGAAAAAGAAAAAAGGGGAAAGGAAAATAAAGAATAGAGGAAAGGTGTCAGAAATAGCAGTGCGTTCAACCATAGAAGTACATCTAAACGAAGGTAACGTGTCCTACACCGTCCAGGTGCAGTGGCTCACCTCGCCACATTTGTCCTCAGCTAAAGCACTTCCAAGTAACGGGTCCACGGATGCCACTCCAGCTCCTCCTCATAACTTCTATCCAAAAGCCTGGCTCGAATGGACTCCATCGCTCTGATCCAATTAACTTTTGTTACAAGGGTCTGTACCCCCGGTATTAGCGGCTTTTTCCAATTAGCTGCCAGTAAAGATCTTGCTGCTGTAAGAATGTGTGTGGCCAGTTTGTGCGAGCTTTTCGAGTGTATTTCTGGGATTTTCATGCCTAAAAGAAAGGTGTGTGGGGAGGCTTGTATAGTGACCTGGAGGACCTCTGAAAGCAGGGGGGTATGTTTCTTAATGTCACATGATCTTACTTTGTCTATGGAGTTCAAAACCGTGTTGCATCTGGATTTCTTCACCTTCATTTAGTCTCATCTTTGTTCTCTAGTCTTTCTCACCATGTGAAATCAACCATTGCTTCATTGTGTCCTACCTTGTAGGTCTACAAATTGCTTCCAGTGGAGATTTATTCATTTCCTACACCCTATTATTATTTCCAGAATACTCTGGACCTGGGGTTCACCAGATAATGGATCTTTCCATTATAGTAAGTCTACTAGAAAATCATATAAACATGAAATAAACCCAATACGATGATTTTGCTTCCAATAAGGATTAATTATATCTTAGTTGGGATCAAGTACAAGCTACTGTTTTATTATTACAGAGAAAAAGGAAATCATTTTTTAATATTTGCATTATTTGATTATAATGGAGTCTATGGGAGACAGCCTTTCCATAATTCGGAGCTTTCTGGATAATGGATTTCCAGATCCCATAGCTGTAGTATCATTCCAGGTGGATCATTCTTCTGCATGAGAGTCCTGAACTTACTTAGCCTGCTTGGAGAAGTGAATGTATCCGAATATTCTCCAGCAACACTTTTTCGAGTACAGTTTGCAAGTTTTTGCTGCATGAGAGTGTTAGTTACAAAGTTGTATTTGGATATAAAAGGAATTTGTTGAACTGGTGTGTCGGTTGTGGTAAAGTTGTGGTGAAAGTTTTATGTGTAACATTTTATGCAGACCAATCAAACTTGTAAATGCAGATGATTAGGAAAAACAGATATCGTAAACAAGATATATTGATCACTAATACGGGCAATGACTCATGGGAAGATCTTGTAGGTTTCTTCTTCTAGGCTTTAACACAATAAAGACACAGCTTTACAATCACCTTCCATTGCCCTATTATTATGATTAGTGATGAGCGAAATTTCCCACCAAGTTTTGCAGCCAAAATTACACCCATATAATTTGTGTGCGTCAAAAATTTGAAGCTCAATTTGTCGCCCATAGACTTTAATGTGTTTCGGCAAACTTTTCGGCATTTCGCAAATTTTGGGTGAAGCAAAATGGGTCCGATTCGCCCATTACTAATTATAAAGTGTTGAAATCACCAGTGCTGACAATTACCTGCTTCCACACAAAAGCACTAGAGGAGGATCTGTGGATTTTTCACACCGTATTTGAATTGAAGAAAAACAGACAAAACTTTCCAGATCACTACATGTGCCATTGTCCTAACACCTTAGTTCTTAAAGGGTAAGTAAACCTTTAAAATACATGAATGTAAAATCGATGAGGGTGCTATTCTAAGCTCTTTTGCAACGTACATTCATTATTTATTTATTTTTAATTCCAAGATATTAAAGGATACATTTATTGTTAATATGAATGAATTTTGTTACAACAGCGCCACCTGCTGGTCAGTTTCTTACCAGTCTGTCCACCAAGTAGTCAAGGAAGTTGTCAGGAGAGAGAAAGAGGCTGCTCTGATGTTCTTCTTCTTCGGGTTTGAGAAAGGTTTCTAATTTTTTTCCTAAGTAGAAGAACATCAGAGCAGCCTCTTTCTTTCTCCTGACAACTTCCTTGACTAGGTCTGGTCAGAATGGTCAGAAACTGACCAGAAGGTGGCGTTAGTGTAACAAAATTCATTCATATTAACAGTATATGTGTCCCTTAATATCTTGGAATTAAAAATAAATAAATAATGAATGTACATTGCAAAAGTGCTTAGAATAGCAGCCTCATTAATTTCACATGCACTTATTTTAAATGTTTACTTATCCTTTCAAGAAAAACACAGCAAGTCCAATTGATTTGACTTATTTCTATACCATACCATGACCTGGATGAACGAGAATATTCACAAACATAGTACACGTGTCCCTTAATATCTTTGAATAAAAACTAAATAAACAATGAATGTAATTTTCAAAAGTGCTTAAAATAACGTAAATTTTCATTAATTTTACATTCACTTATTTTACAGATTTACTTATCCTTTAAGACCAAATGTTAGGAAACAGGGTCTCAACAAGTTTAGTAAGCATACATAGAAAGTAGTGCTACACAATCATTCTCACCGTCTTTGCAGCGTCGGGTGCCGACTGTGACTCTGTCTGCCCAGGTCAATTCCAATCTCCAAAATATATTCCAGCAGCACTTCAGTTCAGTGAAAAAAATTAATTATTTCGAGCATAACCAGCCTTTTATCAATTTGTGCGACAAATGAAGCAACGTTTCAGGCATAACCAGCCCTTTATCAAGCTTATAAGCTTGATAAAGGGTTGGTTATGCCCAAAACGTTGCTTCACTTGTCGCACAAATAAATTATTTTTTCACTGAACCGGAGTGCTGCTGGAATATATTTTGGAAACAAGTTTAGTTAGCAAATACAGTTTTTTCATAGCAACACAAAAAAGTCCTTTTCTACAATTAAACATTTTTTACATGACAAGTAACAGACAACAAGATCATAGAGTCATTTGTATGTATGATGGTAGCAGTATGTACTTGATCTATAGCAGAAAAAAAAAAGGAATTTACAAACAAATAACATGAAGACCAACATTATACCTTAACCAGGATAGCTTGGAAGTGAAACCCCTCTGATATCCAGCCCGATAGATACTAGGTTTGAGGCACATCACATTTCCAAAAATATTTATGTGGAAGGATTCATGGAAGTTGGCCAGATACAGCCCTACAGCTCCACCCTTAAGCTTGCTTAATACAATATTACATTTCTTAATAACTACAGTTGGCATCAAACGGCAGCAAAATTCCAATGAAAAGGCAAGAAAGCTATTCCTCTTTCAAAAATAAATAAATCAGACCATTGACCTGTCCTACATACTGAACTGCCTGATGTTTAATTAAATGTCCAGTTTCATAATTTCATTAGATACTGGGGAGAGTTTTACATACCTATGTATATTTTAAATAAAAACAGTGAAATTTAATTTTGCAGTGACTGATATTAAGGGGGTTATTTATTAAAGTCTGAATACCAAAAACTCAAACAATTAGTTTTTTGTACTATAAAATCCGAATCTTTAGTAGAAAAAAAACCTCTGATTTTTCAAGATTTAGGGGCAAATTTATTAAGGGTCAAATTTCAAATTTGAAAAACTTCAAAATTCAAAAAGACCAATCGAAATTAAGTCAAAGTTTTTAATTGGCCGAATAGGTCCATTTTCGATCGAATAGGTCCGTATTCGGCCAAATCGCACGAATCAAAGGAATAGCGCACTTGATCGAATTCAAATCATAGTTTTTTCCCAAAAAAACTTAGGCTCTAGGAGGTCCCTCATAGGCTAATACAGCAATTTGGCAGGTTTTAGATGGAGAATGGTCGAAGTTGAATTTTTAAAGAGACAGTACAAGATAAATTTCGATATTCGAATTTAAGAATTTTTTTCAAATTCAAATTGAATTTGGACTATTCCCTAGTCGAAGTACACAAAAAAATTTGAATTCAAAAATTCACCTTGACCTTTCATAAATCTGCCCCTTATTATAGTTACATAGTTAAATTGGGTTGAAAAAAGACAAAGTCCATCAAGTTCAACCCCTCCAAATAAAAACCCACCCCGAGGATGGAGAAACTCAGAACCTGAAAATCCGGCATCTCAGACCTGCCAAGGTTGTATATAAGTCAGTGGGAGAGGTCCCTATCCTAATTGGAAGTTTCTGTGGTCTGTGCTGGAAAATACATTTTGGGCAAAAATCCAAAAAATTTATTGAAAATAAGCCTTAAAAATCTAGCAATTTGGCAAAAAAGTCTGAATAAATCGTACAATTCAGATTTTCACTTGATTTTTTCGTGTTTGTCCCCGATCCAATTTAATCGTGATTTTTTAAATAATAAAAAAGGTCCAATCGTGGATTCTAGTTTGGTTGGACTTTTTAGTTTAAAATAAGGCCCTAAGTTTTAACTAGGAAATTTCTATTTAGGGGAATGAACTGTATATGTTGGTTATAGCTTGTGCTTATTTCTAAGTTTTCTGTTGTATTGTATGTGTAGTTCGGTATAAGGAATGAATGAAACTTGTTCACGGGGTCCCTGCTCCCCTACTTCTCTAAAAGGGTTGTCCCTTTTTGGCCTAACAGTTCTGTGGTCTTGTTGACTCCAGGCCTGATGTAACATCCACCCAGATCTACTGCTCCAAAGAGGAAGGACCACCCCTTGCCAAAAATCCCAGGAAATGATCATCAACCCAATGGCCAATGAAAGAAATATGTAAATAAGTATAACCAGATACATGAGATTTTACCCAGCAACTAGAGGAATGAAGGAACTTGTAGATCAAAAACTTCTTTATTTCAACTTTGGTTCTTTTGGATTCTTCCAGTAGTCAGCCCCCTGCCCTTTCTGTTTGGGATGTAACCATGGGAGGACATCCTTTAGGGCTTCCAAGCTTCCAATTGGATCCCCTTCCCCAGGAGGTCTTTATACTAATGGGAGTGTGCAGGGGCATTATCATGTGCTATGAACCTGTGAACTGACTAATGGGGATCTCTGCACTTCTAATCTGGGGACTGCTTAAAGATGTTTTTACTGTTAAATAAATCTACAAAAAAGTTATCTATTTTTTTTTTATACTGTGTAGGAATCACTTTATTATCTTTTGAAACAGAGCCTGTAATCTTATTTTCTCAATTTGTCTTTACTTTTTTGTTCTTCTATTCAATAGGTTTGTCAGTTAATGGCAGTGTGCGTTCATCCTTGATGAAAGGCTGGGGAAGTGCAAGGCTCCGGTAGGCAGAGTATCAGTATCTTCAGTCTAATAGAAACTACTCATACCTACCTGCCAGCTCGGCATAAATACAGCATAGCCTTGGGTAGAAGGTGCAGTATCCAAAGTGATGCAAGGGAAAAAGTATACTGACACAAGTGATGTGCGTGTGAAGGGACAGATTATGGTGGGTGCAAGAAGGCATGGAGGGCAGGTGAAAGTCAGCGCCGGATCACTCTGAAGTTCTTTGCAGAGGGGCCTGGAGTGGTCTAGGATCACACTATGGTTAATTTTATAAGAAGCCAATTAACCTGGCTGCATTTTTTGGTAGGGTACCCAAAGAAAAACCCATGCAGACACAGAGAACATCGAAATATACAATGCAGAAAGTGCCCCAGGTCAGAATCAAACTCAGAACCCCAGCAAATCAGAAGTGCCACCCACTGAGCCACCATGCTGCCCCATATTATAGGTGACTTCACCTTTAGAAAACATTCTGCCTTTTATTACATTCCTCCAGGAATTATATCACACTCCAATATATAAAAGCTAATCACTCTGTCCAAATGTGTTCAATAACAGCGTGAGATTTCATTATCTGTATATTTTGGCTTAAATCCCAGAAATGGTCAGAAATAAGAGTTCCTCTTGTGATTCCAGTGAAGGTATTTATTGCTGTATATAAAATCCTCATGGTGTTGCAACAGTGAGAAAATATGCTCGGCATGTCTTTTCCTTGAATACTTAAATTTTAAAAAGAATGGCACAAATGCTCTGCCTGAGATGTTGCTAAGGAAAAACACAACTCAGAGTTAGTATAAATTGAAACTTGTGCAAAAATAAAAATGATGGGAAACAATAATGTGTGGGGGTTTTTTTACGGCAAAATTCATTTTAATGGAGGTCAAACTCAGATGACCGGTTGCAATAAAGAAATGTATCCTCACATGGCAATATCAGTCCAATTTAAGTTGGATAGAAAAACACATACCTCAATAAATATCTATTTTTAAGGCCCCATACACGGGCTGTTAAAAGCTGCCAATAGACAGAGTCAGCAGCTTATTGGCCCATCCGACGGGTATCCCCGATCGATGTATGGCCGAAAGTTGGCCAGATGTCAATCGGGCAGGTAAAAAATCCTGTTGGATCGCGCGACATCTGTTCATTGATATCATCCAGCGATCCGACGGCCAGTATGGCCTCCATTCTGAACCGATCGTTGGGCCCTAGGGCCCACGATCGGATCCGCCTGCTATCGACCACCTCAATGTGGGCATATCGGGGAGAGATCCGTTCGTTTGGCGACATCCCTGTGTATGGCCACCTTTATTCAAAAGACATATTAAAAGAGTAACAAACATACAGACCCCATGGTATTCAAAATTGGGTTGATAATATGGATTTTATAATTAACTTTGGCTATTTGAGTTTTATATTATTATCTATACTGATTACATACAGATCAAGGAATAGAACCCCAGAAATGTATGTGCATAATATTGTTTCTAATTAAGAAATATATGGCGATTTTTGATTGGGTTTTTTGTTTGAATGGGAGGGACTTATTTAGGGCTTAAATTTTGTTTGTTGACATGGTGCTGTGATTGGCAAAGTACCAGAGGGTATGAAACACGTAAGGTGGAATACCATGGGACCTGTATGTTTGATACTCTTTTAATATGACGTTTGAATAAAAGTAAATGTAAGGGAACCTTACATTATTTTAAGGGCCTCGACAAAACATTCACTGCCTAATGTAAGGTCTTTTCCATGGTGTGTTTTCCAAGTCCGATCTTTGTTCTTGACCCTTGCCTGTCCCTGAATTTGTCATTCTGCTGCCTGTACTGACTACTGTATGGTATTGATCATTCTTCAGATCCTTATTCTGTACCGCATTATCAGTGGTGTAACTAGATGTTACTGGGCCCCACAGCAATTTAATTTTAAGGCCCCAAACATATCCAGAGGTTGTCCTGTTTTACCAAAATGTATTGAAATTGTACATGAATTTGAGCCTCATGGGGCCCCCTATACCTCCTGGGCCCCCTGCAGCCGCAGGGTCTGCTTCCTCTGTAGTTACGCCCCTGCGCATTATGGTGACCTTGACTACACTCCTGCTGCCTGATTTGGTACCGCATTGCCTGTTTGGTATTGACCAGGCCTGCTTCACATCTACTGTGCCTGCTCCCCTGTCCATTCTATACGTTTGGTTCCCTAGCCTGCCCAGGACTCTCTCCTTGGTCCTCTCACATTAAGTCCTGGAGGCATCTGAGTAGCGGAAAGCTCCTCCCAAAGCCAAAGGTGGCTGCTATAGGCATAAGTGTGAGCTGTGATTGGGTTCTTGGAGTTAGTTCTGGGTTTGGGATATCCTACGTTACAGTAGAGTTTTATGGTGTAATTTGTTGAGGGTTGCTCTTTTTTCTATTTTTGATGAATGTGCCTTTGAAACTGGGGGCTGTTATCCGTTTCATATGGACCTGTTTGACTGGCTATCCAGTATATAAATATATTTTCTTATCAATTTAAGTTGTAATTGACTTTGTTCCTTAGTGAAAGAGGAAGAAAATCAGTCAAGTGAAACACAGGAAGCAAGGCCTGACTGGGAAGTTAATTGGAGGTCTATGGAGCACCCCCATAACCTCAATTCCAAAATACAGAGGATGACATGGGGGCCAGCAGACCACTTCTAATATGATCACCAGTTTAAGTAGGTCCACTCTTTCCATCCTGCTCCTTCCTGTGAATCTAACATGATACACCTACTGATGCAAAGGGAACACTGAGCTACCACTACCACCCTCAAAAGTGGTGGTAGCTCCAGTGTTTACACAGTGACCTACATCGACTGGTGCCTTAAACTTGTGCCCAAGGGCAGGGGCACAAAGGCAGACTCCTGGCGACTAATCACCTCTTCTGCGGTGGACAATCTCCCCGAACTGCCTTCCGCCTGCTATAATGAGAAAACACCAGTGCAATGGCACTCACGGTGCTTCGATTTCCGAAGTCGCCCCAAAGTTGCCTCACGAGGAAACTTTGGGCGACTTCGGAAATTGAAGCGCCGCGAGTTCATTGGCGCAGGTGATTTTTCATTTTAGCAGGGGGAAGGCAGTTCGGGGAGATTGTCGCCCCACAGAAGAGGCAATTGTAAGGAACCTGGTGGTCTAGCAGCAGCTGGGTCCACGCCGCGTCCTCGGCGTGGACGCCCGTCGCGTTGCTCCCTGCTCCATGCCGGTTCCTGTCCTCTAGGGTGCGCGCATTATTTAAAGGCGCAGTCTCGCTGGCGTGATGACGCCAGCGCGCAATTGGCACGAAATTCAAACAGTTTAAAAGGGGAATTTGGTTTTCAGCAAATTGCCCGTTGTTAGGTTCAATTAGCTTGTTCCTGAGTGTTGTTCTGTGTGATTCCTGTTTGATCTACTGTGTTTGACCCTTGCCTGCCTGCTTACTACTCTGACCTCTCCAATCCTGACCTTGCCTGCCTGAAGCTACGTTGTTCTCTCCAATCCTGAAACCTTGCCTGTTCTCCGACTATTCTACGATCTCTAATCCTGATTCAGGCCTGTCTGACTACTCTAACTGCTTGTGCTGGCCCGGTCTGTCTGTTCCTGGTGGCTTCTTATCTTCCAGCATCCTTGTAAACAGTCGTGCCCCATTGCCTGTCAGAACTTACGCCTTGCACCTCTCGTTAAGTCCAGGTGGCATCTGAGTACGCCGAGGGCTCCTCCCGAGGCCAAAGGCGGTCACTTAACTGGTGAAGTCGAGCCGAGACCAGGGTGCTTGGCATCTGTTCTGGTGTAGGGTGCCGACCGTGACAGCGATTAGTTGCCAGGCGACTAAATCTCCCCCAATCTGCCCGTGTGCCCGTGCCCTTAAAAAATGGATGCAGACCTCAAGTTCGACATCTGAACACTGAATGTCTTTAGTGCAATGGAATCCAATCTGCACTGCAGAACACATGCAACGGTGCTGTTTTGAGCTACCTCACAGCCATAATTATTTTGGAATTGTAGGGGGGAAGGCTGCATTGTGGGTAAAAACACTTGCTCCCAAAATAGCAATTTGCAAGGTAAAGGTAAATGCCACCTAAGGACTTGTTGTAATTGTCTCCTTTTCCCCTAGATAAAGTTTGCGCGGTTATAATGGGAACCTTTTTCAGTTTTAAGAAAACAAATTTATAAACAAAGGACGGCTTCAAAATAAAAAATAGATCTGAGAGATGAAAATGATGTTGCCACTTGTAGGTTCTAACTTTAGAAATGGAATGTCCATTTCAACGGCAAAATTCCAAATAAAATGTTTTGGTGAAATTGATATTTCTTGACACAGAGGCTTGACACTGGCATGACTTAGACAGAAGATTGTATAACATGCCCAAAACAGAATAGAACAATCAAGACGTTATTATAAAGAGAGCTGATGATTATGTATCTGTGGGATTACCTGGAAGAGGCTTATAGACACCTGAATGGCATTAGAGTAAGCTGGGTTGTGATGACATTCACTCTTATGAACTGAAGGCATTTGAGAAAGGACTTATTGATGAGGATGCCAAGGACTATTTAATTAAAGGCCTTCCTATGAAACCAGTGTTATAGTAACAAAAGATGATATTCTTGGTTGAATTACTGTTTTGGTATTATAAAACAGTTTTGTTTCACGAGTGAGATCTGTCTATAATGTCTACAGCAGATAACATAGGCAGCTTGTCATTGATAATACAGTAAAAGCTGTATGGATAGAAACTTTAATACAATGGTCCCTTTGGATTTAAACGAAGAGCTGAATTATTTTTGCTTCGTTTGGGAGTGTTTGGTGTTTGATTTTCCAATAGGATAGAATTAATAAGGTATAACAAACATGTATGGTAATAGCATGGGCTTGCCTGTATCATCATTTTTGGCTAAAAACTGCGGTGACAGATTGGTTACATTTATTTGATTGCATTCTCAATTACCCATGTTCATGCGATTTTTGTAGCGTTTATCGCATCATTTCTACCACTCAGAGTGGCCTTCGATGTGTTGATCAGCTTCAGAGTTTCCCAGCGCACTTATGAGTGATTCGCATCAGGAGTTGGCATTAAGACCAGGCAAAAGTGTTGGATATAAACAAGTCATATAGTTTTATCAGTAAAGGCCACTATAGGCATGGATAGAATCCTGGGGACATTGGGTTTGCCAGACCAGGCCAAGTGGACCTTGTGCCCTAGGCAACCTGGGTGGCTAACCCCCCCATGTGTGTGCGTACGTGACCGTAACGTAAGGAAGCGCAACGAAGGGGAAGGGTAAGGGCAGGGAGGGAAAGAGGGGAGGGAGGGAGCTTCTGATGAAGTGGTGGGGAGCACCGAAACGCGTCAAGCGGGCAGCCAAGCAGGGGTGCTTTGCCAATGAGGCGAGTTGAGGCTGTCGCCTCAGACGGCAGCACCCCACTAGGTACCAGGGGCAGCAAAAATGCTACTCCTGGTACTTTAAGAGCGAATTCCTGGGTGAGGGGGGGCAGCAGCAACTGCAGCCAAGACCTGTGTTATGCTGCTGTAATTGGAGTTTTTAATGTTTATTAAATAAATTTCTATTTTTTTAAAAAAAAATCTATACTGGCTTCCTCGGTGCTCCGGCTTTTGCTTTTTCCTAGATATGAACTTGCTGCATGGGATGGCGGTGTTACATGCAGCACGCTGAGCCAGGTGTCCGGTAAGTGTTCCCACTGAAGTATTTGTGCAGGAGGGAGGAGCAGGGTCAGACTGGGACACTGGGGAAAAACCGATAGTCCCTGGCTCTTTTGCGCACCACTGGCCCAGACCTGCTCCTGCACTCTTTTGGGCCCCGGGAGAGACAGACGGAGTAGGCGAGAGCTGCAGAGGGGAGCAGATCCGGACCAAAGGTAGGCAGACAGAAGAATCTTGAGTAGGTACCTGCCCTGCTCCCCCAGAGCGTTGCGCCCTATTCAGATGCCTCTTCTGCCTATATCTAGTTCCAGCCTTTTGCCAGACAATGGGGATTTGGATCACCCAGTAAAGGTGCTGTTTTATTATTAAATAGAAAAAGGAAATAATTAAAATGTTGTATAATGAAAATAATTGTTTGCTTAAAATGGATGGGAGATGGCCTTCCTGTAAATAAGAGATTTCTGGTTTTCTGATAATAGATCCTATAATTGTTTTCTCTGCATTACTCTGTTGAAAAAGTGCCATTTACAGTCCTGTCTCTGCTGACCATGGCCAAATAGTGTAATACCACTATTGGTGATGTCTCTGAACCTCATCTGCACCACTCTCATTTAATCCTCGAACATTTGTGACCCAAGTAGCCTTCTCTCCTATTACTCACTAGTGGCAGAGGGGAGAAGTGATACAAATCTCATGCACTTTCCAAAGTGTTTATCTGAAAGTGTCAAAAAAGTATTTGTGAATGCATTACTGATAACAGCCCACCAGAACAGGACTGGGAGTGGGGAAGGAGTAAGTGGGAAATACTTCAAAAAGTCATGATTCATTAAAGGCAAGTTTATCCAGCGCTGTGTTGTAATTGGCTGAGGAGTTGGTCTTATCTATATCATTTATTTTTCCTGTCAAGTCTATTTGATTTGTTGTATACAACTGCAGAGGAAGAATTTAAGGGGCAAAAGTATATATTCTAACAATGAAATTCAATCATTTTTTTGAAAAGTTTTGCAGCGTGATAGACGGTGGTGTTTTATTAGTTGCACCCAAGCAGACAGTGTAAGTGGAACCGCTGGGACCTTCCGAGGACTACTGCTCCCATACTGCATGATTAAACAGACGACCTGCAAGTGGAGTTAAACACAATAGTTGGTTTCCTGTAGGTAAGTATTGTCTAACTTGCTACCAGTGTGGGCTAAACAGGAGTTAAAGGGGAACTATCGCAAAAATAAAACTTTAATATAGCTTTCATCATACTGAAATAAGAAACTTTCTGAATACAATCAATTTAATATTCTGCATCATTTCTGAAATAATCAAGTTTATCTTCACTTTCCCTCTCTCAGCATTTGTCTCTCTTCATTCTCTCTTCATGCAGCAGTTGGGTGTCAGATATTCATTGACAGTTAGATCCAATATATCTTATAGGGGGGCTCCTTTCCTAGCAGATGTATTAGAGCTCACTCAAATAACTGATTCCAGTACAAACAAAATCTAACAAAATAACTGCCTTTTGCACAAATCCTGCATGTAGAGAGACATGATGTCTGGTGATTTTAATAGAGTGAGCTCTAATACATCTTCTAGGCAAAAGGAGCCCCCCTATAAGATATATTGGATCTAATGAATATCTGACACCCAACTGCTGCATGAAGAGAGAATGAAGAGAAACAGATGCTGAGAGAGGAATAGTGAAGATAAACTTGATATTTTAGAAACAGTAAAGAATATTTATCTGATTGTATTTAGAAAGCTTCTTATTTCAGTATGAGGAAGCTTATATTCAATTCATTTTTGTGTTAGTTCCCCTTTAAGTTACCACTGGGCTAGCAGAGCATGTCTAGGTGTGTTCTGCATTTAAATGGGTTTCCAGCTGCAAACTGTTCGTTTTTTCATTTATTTCAATGAAAGTAAAATGGTATATGTTTAAATTGCTATTGAAAGCAGTATCTAGTGGGCTATTTATATTCTCGCCACTGCCAGTTCTGACTCCTAGGGGCAGATTTATCAAGGGTCGAAGTGAATTCGAGGGAAAGTAAAAAAATTCGAAATTCAAAGTAATTTTTTTGGATACTTCGAACATCGAATAGGATACTACGACTTCGAATTTACTTTGACTTCGATTAGAAGTAAAAATCGTTTGAATATTCGACCATTCGATAATCGAAGTACTGTCTCTTTAAAAAAAACTTCGACTTCAATACTTCGCCAAATTAAACCTGCCGAAGTGCTATGTTAGCCTATGGGGACCTTCTACAACCATTTTCTAAGTCTTTGCACATCGAAGTAAAATCGTTCCATCGTACGCTAAAATCGTTAGATCAAATTTTCCTTCGATCGCAGGATGGCCAATTTTGCTGACAAATACTTCGACTTCGATATTTGAAGTATTTCAATTAGATGGTCGAAGTATTTTCTACTTCGAAATTCGACCCTTGATAAATCTGAATCACCAGAGGCCTCCCCTTCAGACTAGAAGAAAAGAACTTTCATTTGAAGCAACGTAGGGGGTTCTTCACAGTCAGGACAGTGAGGTTGTGGAATGCACTGCCGGGTGATGATGTGATGCTGATTTTGCATACTACTACTACTTACTAATTCTAGTAAGTTAGGTTGAAAAAAGACACACGCCCATCAACTTCAACCTTTATGTCTATATATAACCTGCCTAACTGTCAGTTGATCCAGAGGAAGGCAAAAACCCCATTTGAAGCCTCTCCACTTTGCTTCAGAGGGTGAAAAATTCCTTCCTGACTCCAAAATGGCAATCTGACCAGTCCCTGGATCAACTTGTACTATGAGCTATCTGAGTTTGCGAGTAGATTTTATTCGCCCGAGTTTGAATTTTTTCATAAATTGCAGTTGGTCAAATTTTGGTCGAATTTCGAGTTCATGGGAGTTTATGGGAGTTTTTAAAAAACTCCCATGAAGTCTAAGGGGCCGATTCACTAACTTCGAGTGAAGGATTCGAAGTAAAAAAACGTCGAATTTCGAAGTGTTTTTTGGGCTACTTTGACCATCGAATCTGCTACTACAACCTTCGACTACGACTTTGAATCGAAGGATTCGAACTAAAAATCGTTCGACTATTCGACCATTCGATAGTCGAAGTACTGTCTCTTTAAGAAAAAACTTCGACCCCCTAGTTCGCCATCTAAAAGCTACCGAACTCAATGTTAGCCTATGGGGAAGGTCGATTCGAAGGATTTAATCATTCGATCGAAGGAATAATCCTTCGATCGTTCGATCGCACTATTTGCGCTAAAATCCTTCGACTTCGAATATCGAGGGTTAATTAATTAACCCTAATTCCCAGTTGAATATCGAGGGTTAATTAACCCTCGATATTCGACCCTTTGTGAATCGGCCCCTAAATTCGACCCTTGATAAATCAGCCCCTAAAAGGGATTTGGATGATTTCTTGGACAGACATAATATCAAAGGCTATTGTGATACTAAACTCTATAGTTAGTATAGATATGGGTATATAGAATTTAATTAAAAGTAGGGAGGGGTGTGTGGATGGATGCTGGGTTTTCATTTGGAGGGATTGAACTTGATGGACTTTGTCTTTTTTTTAAATTACATTAACTATTTAGATTAGATTAGATTCAACTTTATTGTCATTACACACATGTATAAATACAGGGTAACAAAATGTTGTTTAGCATCCAATCAGTAGTGCAAGAAGCAACAAATGCAATGTATATATATAAAATATTCAATATAGTACAATGTGTCATAAAATGCAATGTCATTTGTAGTAGATTATGTACAAATAATTAGGGAGCAATATTAACAGTACAATTAGCATAATAAAAAATAAAAAAAAGTATTGAATTAGATACAGTCATGGTTTTTGGGAAATACAGTTATGGTTATTGGTAACTACTGCATACTGGAAATATACTTACAATTAAATTCTCTTTCATTATTTGAATAGAGATTTCCTTTACATTTCCCAAATCTAACTTTGTGTGTATATACAGTATATATATATATATATATATATATATATATATATATATATATATATATATATAAGTTCAGAAAGTACCTGCACTTTAACCCTCTCAGTTCGTAGTGGGTGCCCTGTCAAACGGTATTATGCAACTTTTCAAGATGGACCAGCACTCCAGTTTGTTCAATCAAACGTGAATATTTATTTGAATAGTCACTCTCGTGTCCAACGTTTCGGCCCACATCTGGGCCTTTATCCTTGATAAAGGCCCAGATGTGGGCCGAAACGTTGGACACGAGAGTGACTATTCAAATAAATATTCACGTTTGATTGAACAAACTGGAGTGCTGGTCCATCTTGAAAAGTTATATATATATATATATATATATATATATATATATATATATATACTGTATATTCTTTTATTATTAACAACTTGTAGATTTTATCAGGTTTGGGGTTTTTTTTGTAACATTTTTTCCTTTTTTAACCGGCAAAATAATTTGTTAGTAAGGCTGGTGAAACCGAGTGCACAGTTTGGAACCCAAATACCAGGGTGCTTATGTCCTTTAGTATCTAACTGACCTTGCACTTACAGTATTAGCTGATAATACAACATTGTGAGCAACTATAGGGGTCATTTACAATGCACAAAGCAGTATACAAAGTGCACAAACAAAACTCCACAATTTGGCTTTTTTTGAACGTTACACACTGAATTTTCCTGTTTCAAAATAGCTGCAGCCCCCCTGTTCTCAATCTTGGAGTACAGGCACTTGTTGCTAGACCCTTGAATTTGCTGCCTGAGTTAGGCAGTTTGTTTCTACATAACCATGGAAATGAATTAAGTCTTTAAATCTATATTTTAAATGTATATGCATTTCTAGCTTTAAACTGTCAGATTTGTTGCGGTCGCGCAAAAAGGGAGTGGCGGCATAAAAAGGCGCAGTCGCGTCAAAAAGGGCACGGCCACAAAAACAAAAGCGCGTTTGCTGCGTTTCCCATTTTTTTCCACTGTTTCGCACATTTCTCAACAGTTTTGCAAATTTCTGGCCAAAGCAAGACGGGATAGATCATTAATCCTAACTTGGTTCGGCCAGTTCTGCCTTTCGAAAAATATTTGTAGTAAATGTATTGCGTTTTTTTCAGATTCGGCTACAATGCTCCTGCATTTATTGTTACTACTTGTCCTTGTAAAAGACTCTTCGGAAGGTGATGGATTATGTGGTAAGATGTTTTATATTAAAAATATATTCATTTACACTTTAACAGAAATATATGATCAAGGGATTCGGTCACAGGGAAACCGTTTTCAGTTAATAGATTTCCTCTTACATATTCCTGCATTAAAATCTATTCTTTTAAAAGAGAAAAAAAACAAAAAACCTCTCCAGCAGTGGATGGAGGAATTTAGAGAGATGTGAGTAAATAGATAAGAGTAATTGTAGTAATTATGACAGTTGGTCAATACAGACTACTAGTACTTGGTTTAAAGCTTTTTATACTTGCATTATTATTTTGTCCGTAATCAATCAAGTAATTATTAAAAACAATTTACTTGGCAACCTTTTAGAAAATGTCACATTATCTGAGAAGAAGAAAAGAATTATGAACATTTTGGCTTGCTGGGATGAAAATCATATTGAGGATCAGTTTAGGCCTCCAAGTACCCCTGGCTATACATATGGAAGCTGTAAGGAGATCAAGCTGTATGACAACAATGCTCAAGGTAAGTATGTGCAAGGGGCTGATCAGTCTAGAGCAGGGATCCCCAACCTTTAGAACCCGTGAGCAACATTCAGAAGTAAAAGGAGTTGGGGAGCAACACAAGCATGAAAAATGTTCCTGGGGTGCCAAATAAGAGCTGTGATTGGTCATTTTGTAGCCCCTATGTGGATTGTCAACATACATTGAGGCTCTGTTTGGCAGTACACCTGGTTTTTATGAAACCACAACTTGCCTCCAAGTCTGGAATTCAAAAATAAGCACCTGCTTTGAGGCCACTGAGAGCAACATCCAAGGGGTCGTAGAGTAACATGTTACTCACAAGCTACTGGTTGGGGATCACTGGTCTAGAGGTTGACCTGTTTTACCAATATTTATTTAAATTGTATATGAATCAGGACCTTGTGGGGCCCCTATACCTCCTGGGGCCCCCCTGCAGCCACAGGGTCTGCTTCCTCTGTAGTTACACCCTTGGTGCTGATCTGTGTAAAGCACATGACCTGGGAAGTGCTATAGAAGTATGAAGTAGTAGTAGGAGCGTGGCCAAAACATTATATACATAAGGTCGAGCAGGAATTCTCTGCCATCTCCACAGTCTCCTCTTCAGGATTAAAACCCTCTAGAATTAAAGCAGCCATTATATTTGTGATCCAGATGGCATTTATACATTGAGCACTAAGAATGGAATGATCTATCAAACATTCTGTGACATGAGCACAAACGGAGGGGGTTGGACGTTGGTGGCCAGCATTCATGAGAACTACATACAAGGCAAGTGCACATCCGGAGATCGCTGGAGCAGTCAAACAGGCAACAATGCAAACAACCCTGCAGGAGAGGGCAATTGGGCAAATTATGCCACATTTGGACTGCCGGAAGGAGCAACTAGTGATGACTACAAGGTAAGGAATATTGCTTCCCAAATTTAGCAAGATGAGCACAAATTGAGGTAGCTCTAAATATATTAGTCCACATAGATGGCAGATTGCAGTCATTGGGCCAGATTCAGTGAGAAAAAATTATCTCATGGTTTATCACGTGAAAACTCTTGGGGGCAGATTCACTTAAGGGTGAATTGTCGCCAGCGAAGTCTTCGCACCACTTCTCCAGATGAAAATTCGTTACCACAACACTAATTCACAAAAATGCAAAGTTGCATCCTGGGTCCCAAATGCTGGTGACTTTTCGCTAGCGTTACTTCGGTAGTGTGAGCATTTAAAAGCAAAATTACACTAGCGATCGATTCTGCCTATCGAAACTTCGTTAGTCCTCTTGCGCTTTGGTTAAATTGAATACGGCGGGTACATTAAAGTTGTATGGACGTCTTTATTAGAGATGTTGGTGCAAATGCTTGAAGTGGCCACTTATTATTACAAATATCCAAGGAACCTTAATAAAGACAAAAGAGATCCTATAATGCCCTAAACATGAGCCCAACCCTAAAATGAATGTTCCATGCCCTCAAATGTCTGGGGAAAAATGTTAACCCAAAAAAGTTTAATAGTTAGGACTTTTGCAGGCAATCCAGCTCAAAATAAGGTCAAGTCGCCAGCGTTTTTACAACTATAACGATGTAAGTGAAATAAAATTGAAGAAGATCTACCTTAATTTTAGCCGTTCGCCTGGTCTGAGGTGGCAAAGTCAACTCTGGCGAAAGAGGTAACGTTCAGCAAAATTCGCACTTTGCTGAATTTGCCAAGTAACGTCCGTTTGCCAAACTGAAAACTCGCCTGGCAACAAAGTGTGAATTAACGCTAGCGACGGTCCCGTTCACTAACGAATTATCGCCTACACCTTAGCGATGTCCCTGCGGATGAGTTTTCTGGTGAATTTTCGCTTGCATAGGCCACTTCGCCCTTTAGTGAATCTGCACCATGGACGAGATTCAATTCAGTTCCAGTTGTTTCCCATAGACCTCAACAGAGTTTTCACGTGATAAACAGTGAGATCAATTTTTCTGCTTTGAATTGCATCTCAAATTGAATCTCGTCCATGTGTTTTCACGTTATAAACCTTTTTCTCACTGAATTAAATCTGGCACATTGTTTGCACTTTCAACAATGTTGTCCCTGTGGTAAATGACCCCTACATTGTCTTATTATTTGTTCTGGCTCGACAGTTTTTTGCATTTATGATTTTAGAACCCTGGATATTATGACATCAAAGCTAAAAATGTGGCTGTGTGGCATGTGCCGAACAATACACCTCTGAAGCTTTGGAAGAGCTCTTCTTATTTAAGATATCGAACAGACAACGACTTTCTAAAGGATGAAGGAGAGAACCTCTTCCATTTGTATACAGTAAGTTGAAACACTGATCTAACCCTATGTAAGTTGACATATTATATTATATATTACATTACAATATTTAAATTTATATATTATATTAAATATTACACTACAATATACAAAGTAATATAACAAGGCCACTTGGCCATTCTCTGTTGTCCAACCATTGTCCCATCAGATCACAATAAACACAATATGTGATTGCTTTTGTAAAATATTAGAACTTTTATTACCTTGTATATGGACAGCCTATTAGTAGTTGGCACAGTTTGTATCTCTACTACACAGTGTTTGCAACTGGTCAGATGCAGCCTAATAGGCTTGTGTTCTTGTAAAGCATGTGATACAGGTTCTACAGTGCAGTTATATGGTGGGGTTGATAGTAGAGTCCCTGCTTGTTTTAGGGTTTTATTTTCAGTGTCCAACATGAAAGGAGATGTATCATTGCCTATGTGTCTAATTGCTCCTCAGGGTTGGTAACCCATCAAATTCCATGTATGTTGCACAGGAAAAGTCACCATGAAAAAAAAAACGCTCATAGAGCTCATTGTATGTTACGCTGAAAAAGTTGCTCTGCAAAAATGCTCTTTGACCCCAATGTATTTTGGCTCTAAAAAGTTGGTGACACAAAACTGGACAGATTTACTCACCAGTAGCCCCATTCTTTATATTTATGGGGTGCTGGAACAGCTTGAGCTTCCTTTTATCAATAAGGTGAGAAAGTACCTTTCCGTATAGTACTGGGGTTCCAGAGAATAAACGGGGTGCCGGTAACATGATTCACAAGCTACAAAGCACTAAAAGGTGGTTGTATAGGATGACAACCACTTTTAAGAAACAAATAAAGCAGTAACAGTGAGGCCTGATGACATTTTTAAATCTATATTTAAAGAAATGTCCTTCTCTTCTAGAAATACCCAGTGAAATACAATGTTGGAAGCTGCCCAAAAGACAATGGACCAGCCATACCTATTATTTATGACCTTGGAAATCCTGAGCAGACATCACACTTATACTCACCAAACGGAAGAAGTAAGAGGAAACAATTTCTGTAGGTCTTTATTACTATTGTATTATACAGCATGGACCTTAGATAGAAAGGAACGCTAGACGTTCATCGTTCTTACATTGGTTGCCATATATTCCCTGGCTTGCATGGAAGGCTGTCCTTTGTGACAAGTGCAAAAATCACAACATTTCCCATTGGAATTAAATAATTTGGGTGTTAAAAGCCAACTGTCCATCAAGTTTAACATTTCTGTGTATTTCCTAGCATCACAGACCTATATTAATAGAAAAAAAATCGCCTCTTAAAGGCATCATGTCATTATATAATTATAGCTTTTTAGAATTCATCTCAATTGTTCATACGAGCTTTATTATCTTTGTACTGGTACTGTGTTCAAGTAAATTAGATGTTCAGATGTCATATAGTTTGTATCTTAAAGGTGAACTAAACCCTTAACCCCCTCCACTGCCTGCTCCATTGGCCCCCTCCAAGTTCCCTGCCCTCAGCATCTGTCTGTTGCGCAGCGGGTTCAAAGGCACCATTCTTCTGTCTGTCTCTGATCCACTTCTGTTAGAGTGGTGACACAGATCTTAGAGGAGCATGCACAGTTGAAGCTGTGTTTTGAATAAGTTTCTACTACAGAAGAGGATCAGAAGACTTACAGAAAATGGTCCACCTAAACTCTGCAGATTTCTAGCATGTCAAGATATAGGGAGAATTAAAAGGAGCAGATGCTGCAGTGAGGACGTTTGGAGGGGGGTACTGGAACCACAGTGAAGGGGGTGGAGGGGGGAAAGGGTTTAGTTCTCCTTCAAGGCTGTAGGCATTTTCTTTGCTGGGTTATTTTTGTGGACAGAAGAATAACCTTTCATTCATTGGAATAAGAGCCACCTACTCCATGTTTGTGGTTATTGGCCTGAAAACGAGTTGAACATGAGTTGAACATTTTCAATTGAGGTTACGGTCAACACTTTTAAAAAGCCCCTTTGCAACTCTGATTCAGACAGGTTGCAGTGCAGATTACTATTAACCCTGTGATCCTTATTTCATCCTCATTCATTTTTTCATTTTCCCCTTAGATGAACTAATTCCTGGCTTTATCCAGTTCCGTGCATTGAACCATGAGAAAGCTGCCCTGGCTTTGTGTTCTGGGGTAAAAATGTCTGGCTGCAATGCAGAAGTGGTAAGTATTTACTGCATTTATCTCAGAGTACTAGAGACTGGGCTAAAATCTGCCGCCCCACAGTAGCTGCTAAACTAAGCTTTGACATTTTTTATCTGAAACTGGGATATTTTAAATTTCTGGCCTCAAATTAGACATGACTAACAATAGGTGACATTATCAGGCTTTGGGTGACCTATCTTGACAAGTCAAGTGTAATATCATCTTAAGCTCACTAGGATCCTTGGGATATTAATATGTCATTTATTTATTCAGAACTGCATTGGAGGAGGATACATCCCCGAGGGGAACCCTAGACAGTGTGGAGACTTTTCTGCGATGGACTGGGATGGCTACGGGACCCATGTCGGCTGGAGTTCCAGTAAACTACTGATAGAATCTGCTGTTATGTTATTTTACCGTTAAAAGGATACTGTCATGGGAAAAAAAATGTTTTTCAAAATGAATCAGTTAATAGTGCTGCTCCAGCAGAATTCTGCACTGAAATCCATTTCTCAAAAGAGCAAACAGATTTTTTTATATTCAATTTTGAAATCTGACATGGGGCTAGACATATTGTCAATTTCCCAGCTGCCCCAAGTCATGTGACTTGTGCTCTGATAAACTTCAATCACTCTTTACTGCTGTACTGCAAGTTGGAGTGATATCACCCCATCCCTTTCCCCCCAGCAGCCAAACAAAAGAACAATGGGAAGGTAACCAGATAGCAGTTCCCTAACACAAGATAACAGCTGCCTGGTAGATATAAGAACAGCACTCAATAGTAAAATCCAGGTCCCACTGAGACACATTGAGAAGGAAAAACAGCAGACTGCCAGAAAGCATTTCTCTCCTAAAGTGCAGGCACAAGTCACATGACATGGGGCAGCTGGGAAATTGACAAAATGTCTAGCCCCATGTCAGATTTCAAAATTGAATATAAAAAAATCTGTTTGCTCTTTTGAGAAATGGATTTCAGTGCAGAATTCTGCTGGAGTAGCACTATTAACTGATGCGTTTTGAAAAAAACATGTTTTCCGATGACAGGATCCCTTTAAGAATGAATAGAATAAACAGATTCCTTAACATCTAGTTTTTGCAATTTGTTAAGAGATTTTACATGAGAAAATAAACACGTCTTCATTTTAATTATCTGTTTAAAATATGTGCTGTATTGTGTATCGCTATTAATACATTTCCAATGTCTTTTGTTCATACCGACACTTCTAAACTAATGACAGCACTGCATTCTTGGCATAGAAATGCCTTTTTGTTCTCCATACTTTCTTCTCTGCAGTTCCTCAGGGGTGGGACTTCCTTAGCTGAGAAACAAGTGGTTTGACAGACAGAAGGGTGCCCCGCCCAGTAGGATCACTACATGGGTAGTGACCACTGCACATCACAAAGAACATTCTGCGCGGAGAAAAGTTAGAAACATAAAGCCCTGAGGAAAGAATAAAAGGCATTGGTACCATCTCGGTGATATTGAGTAAAGTTCCACGGAAGCAAGCAGCAAATAACTGCTGCTTTAAAGGGATTCTGTCATGCTTTTATGATGTTCTTTTTACACTTTTTACACTGCTAATAATTCACTCTGCCATATAAAATGCAATTCCTGAACCAGTAGGTGTATTTTTTTTAGTTGTAATATAGGTGTGTAGATGCCATCTCAGGTCATTTGTCCTGGTCATGTTCTTTCAGAAAGAGCCAGTGCTGCACAATGGAACTGCTTTCTGATAGGCTTGTAAGGATTCACAGTGGGACCTGGATTTTTACTACTGAGTGCTGTTCTTATGTCTACTAGGCGGCTGTTATCTTGTGTAGGGAGCTGCTATCTGGTTACCTTCCCATTGTGTTGCTAATGGGCTGCTGAGGGGGGGGGGGGGAGTTAGTCCAGATTTGAAATGTATTAATAAATAGGGGGGGGGGGAGTTAGTCCAGATTTGGTCTTTGTTCTCAGAAAAAAGTAAGAACATTTCGGCTTTTGATAAATAACCCCCTAAATGTAGTCTTACCATAAACCACCTCTAATTAGAGACCTTTTAAAAAATTTTAACTGCACTGGACCACTGGACCCTGAGCAGTCTTGCATTCATCATATTTCATATGTAGTTTATTAAAGGTGGTGGCCGCCTGCCCTAGATACCATCATGAAACTAAATAGTGTTTTCGCTAGTGTGGCAAATCCTGCCCTGCCTAATGGACTAGGCCATACTGGTCTTGTTTATTGGGCTGCAGTCATAAGGGCCCCACCCATAAGCACATTACTTCCATCTTTTCTGTTTTTTTATATATGCCCACCTTGGTTTCAGTGCATTGACCCCATTCTTTAAAGGCAGCCATACACGGGCCGATAAAAACTGCCGACAGACTGAGTCGGTAACTTATTGGCCTGTGTGTGGGGCCCTCCAATGGGCTTCCCCAATCGATATCTGTCTGAAAGTTGGCCAGATGTAGATCAGGTGTGGGTAAAAAATCCCATGGATCGCAGGCGCATCTGTGCGTTGATGTGGTCCCGTGATTAGACCGCCCGTATGGCCTCCATTCTGATACGATTGTTGAGCCCTAGGGCCCATGATCAGATCAGCCCAATATCGCTTACTTCAATGTGAGCATATCGGGGCGACATCGCTAGATGAGTGGATCTCCCTATGTATGGCCACCTTATGTTGGGCTTATGTAGAAGATTCAAAGGAAACCATGATACTCATGATACCCAACATCCTTTGATGGTTTCAGGGACTTCAAGTCTTCCTGCCCTTCCCCCCTACATTTTCTAACATATGGCACATAAACTATACAGTGGGCTCATGTGTAGGGCAATATAACAACTCTATTTTATTTTATTAAGGTTCCCTGGACTTGTGTAATGTAATGTATTTGCTGCAACATATACGTCCATTGTACCGTACTTTAACTTCCCGCCGCATGCAAATTAGCCAACGCTAGCGCAACTTCACTTTGCTTGCTGAATTAACGCTAGCGCAACTTCGCTAGCGTTCGGCGCCCTGGATGCAACTTTGAATTTTAGTGAATTAGTGTTGTTCTGGCGAATCTACGCCTGGCAAAGTGTTACGAGATGTGAGCGAAGCCGTCGCTGGCGAATTTTTGGAGGTTAGTAAATTTGCCCCCTATATATATATATATATATATATATACTGTATATAAGCAGTTACCAAATTCCAGCCTGGTCTGATATTGCATCTTGCGCTACAGGAGATTCAGTGAATGGTGCAAAATATCCAGCACAATCAATGCCTGTACATCTTCTGTTTATTTTTCTGTTTAAACTACTTGGTTGCCTTAAACTTGGTTGGGGAAATTATTTTTGCCTAAAAGGTGCCCTTTAAGTATGTTCCAAACTAGGTAAAGGATTTCAAATATTTGTAAAGTTAGGGGCATATTTATCAAGGGTCGAATTTCAAATTGTAAAAACTTCGAAATTCGCTTTCAAAAAGACCAATCGAAATTAAGTTGAGTTTCATTAAGTTTAATTAAGTTAAGTTTAGGTTTGTATTTGGCCGTATTAGAATCGTTCGAATCGAAGGAAAAACCCTTAGATTTTTCAAAGTTCACCAATTGACTCCAAATAGGTTCTAGGAGGTCCCCCATAGGCTAAAACAGCAATTCGGCAGGTTTAAGATGGCGAATGGTCAATTTTGAAAGAGACAGTACATGATAAATTTCAATATTCAAATTTTCAATCGATGTACATAAAAATAGCTTGAAATTAGAATTTTTTCAATTTGAAAATTCACCCCTTAATGTCCACTTTAAAAAAAATTAAAAACATAGTAAGTAAGCCTGAAAAGCTTATTAAGTCTATATATAACCTGCGTACTACATGTATGGGACCTGTTATCCAGAATTCTTAGGACTTGGGGGTTTCCAGATACGGGATCTTTCCTTAATTTGGATCTTCATGCCTTTAGTCTACAAGAAAATCATATAAACATTAAATAAACCCAATAGGCTGGTTTTGCTTCCAATAAGGATTAATTATATCTTAGTTGGGATCAAGTACAAGCGACTGTTTTATTATTACAGAGAAAAAGGGAATTGTTTTTATAAATTTGAATAATTTGGCTAAAATTTAGTCTATGGGAGACAGTCTTTGCGTAATTCGGAAATTTCTGGGGGTTTCCGGAAAACTGATCCCATACCTGTACTACTAGTTGATCCAGATGAAGGCTAAACAGTTTGTCAATTACGTTCCCATTGTTCTTTTGTTTGGCTGCTGGGGGGGGGGAAAGGGAGTGTTGTTCTTATATCTACCAGGCAGCTGTTATCTTGTGTTAGGGAGCTGCTATCTGGTTACCTTCCCATTGTTCTTTTGTTTGGCTGCTGGAGGGAAAAGGGAGGGGGGTGATATCACTCCAACTTGCAGTACAGCAGTAAAGAGTGATTGAAGTTAATCAGAGCACAAGTCACATGACTTGGGCAGCTGGGAAATTGACAAAATGTCTAGCCCCATGTCAGATTTCAAAATTGAATATAAAAAAATCTGTTTGCTCTTTTGAGAAATGGATTTCAGTGCAGAATTCTGCTGGAGCAGCACTATTAACTGACGTGTTTTGAAAAAATGTTTTTTCCCATGACAGTATCCCTTTAATAAAGAGAAAAAAAAAAAAGACAATCTTTGAACCAATGTATATATATATTTACATATAAACATACATCGACTTGATGTTTATGGTCCGTGCCCACAATCAAGTCCTGTCTAATATCACACAGCCTGATTGGCTGGATTTCTCATGTGGATGATCTGGTGCCTGACCAAGTGTGAGCTTCTAGAGAAGGCTTTGCCGCATTCTGCGCAGGTAAAAGGTCTCTCTCCCGTATGGACCTTCTGGTGTCTGACCAGGTGGGAGCTGTGGCCGAAGCATTTGCCGCATTCTGTGCACAAATATGGCTTCTCTCCCGTATGAACCCGCTGGTGTATAATAAGGTTTGAGCTACTAATGAACCTCTTGCCACATTCGTTGCAGGCGTAAGGCCGCTCACCTGTGTGGACCCGCTGGTGCATTACTAGATAGGAGCCGCTTATAAAACTTTTGCCGCACACTTTGCAGTTGTGTGGCCTTTCTCCTGTGTGTGTGCGCTGGTGGACAATAAGGCTGGCATTCTGGGTGAAGTTCTTCCCGCAGTCTTTACATGTGTAGGACTTGGCTTCTGCAGGGCTCCTCCTGTGATTCGCCGGCTTGGGCTCATCCGTACTGTCCACACTACATTCAGGATAAGAACTGGAGTCGGCTGCCGTTTGGACTCCTTGATGTCTATTAGAAAGTAGGCTTTGTCCATGTTCTGTGAAGGTACTCTCCTGCTTGGAATGAGTCTCTTGGTGCTGAAGAAAATGTGAGCGTTCTCTAAAACAATCCCCGCAATCCCCACACCAGTATTTCCTCGCCCGTCTGTTCCTTTGTTGCACTACACCCTGTGGGTTGTCAGGTTCCGCAGCGGAGGTGATCCGGTCCGTACCAATCACAGCCTCCCTTTCACTCGGCTCCTTATCTTCAAGAGGACCCGTTTGCTGTTCCAGGTTCCTAAAAAGACTTTTGTGACCGGCCGTGGGATAACTTTGCCCAGTTCTGGCGGCTGGCGAGCGACGCCACTCTTCGCTTCTACCGACGGACTCCCCTGTAAGCAAAAATGTGACCAGTTTAAATGTGTAACATTGGTTAATTCACCATTTAAAGGAACAGTTCAGTGTAAAAATAAAAACTGGATAAATAGATAGGCTGTTCAAAATAAAAAATGTTTCTAATATAGTTAGTTAGCCAAACATGTATAAAGGCTGGAGTGACTGGATGTCTAACATAATAGCCAGAACACTACTTCCTGCTTTTCAGCTCTCTAACTCTGAGTTAGTCAGCAACTATAAGGGGGGCCACATGGGACATAACTGTTCAGTGAGTTCCCCCCCCTCAACCAATTGGTTGAAACCCAAAGAGAGCTGAAAAGCTGGAAGTAGTGTTCTGGCTATTATGTTACACATCCAGTCACTCCAGCCTTTATACATTACATTTTTGGCTCAGTAACTATATTACAAACATTTTTAATTTTGCACAGCCTGTTTTTATTTTTACACTGAACTACTCCTTTAATGGTCTTTACCGAGGGCCTATCTAGAATTGAACCTAAAAATCTGCTTTCTGAGTCTGAGCAAATGCAGCAGGTATACAGCTGAGCTAACAGAAGGCCCTGAGTAACACTATACATGTATACAGATATGGGATCTGTTATCTCGAAACCAGTCATCCAGAAAGATCCGAATTGTGGAAAGGCCATCTCCCATAGACTCCATTTTATCCAAATAATCCAGAATTTCAAAAACAATTTCCTTTTTCAGTGTAATAATAAAACAGTAGCTTGTACTTGATCCCAACTAAGATATAATTAATCCTTATTGAAAGCAAAACCAGCCTATTGGGTTTATTTAATGTTTACATGATTTTCTAGTAGACTTAAAGGGGTTGTTCATCTTTGAGATAACATTTAGGGGCAGATTTATCAATGGTCGAATTCAAAAACCTAATTTGTAATTCGAATTTCGAGCTAATTTTAGTGTACTTCAACTAGGGAATAGTCCAAATTCGATACAAATTTGAATAAAAAAAATGGAAAATCCAAATATCAAAATCATGTACTGTCTCTTTAAAAATTCAACTTTGACTATGCGCCATCTAAAACCTGACGAATTGCTATTTTTGCTTATGGGGGACCTCCTAAAACCCATTTGGAGTCATTTGGTGGACTTTTAAAAATCAACGTTTTTTTTTTGAAAATCGACAATCAAATACAGCCTATTCACTCGAATTTAAAAAATTTGATCTTTCAATATGTTTTGGTTGGTCTTTTTTTATTCTAATTAAAAAAAACTCACATCACCTTGAAATTCGACCCTTGATAAATCTGCCCCTTAGTATGATGTGGAGAGTGAGACAATTTGCAATTTGTTTTCATTTTTTATTATTGAAGGTTTTTCGAGTTATTTAGATTTTTATTCAGCAGCTTTTCAATTTGCATCTTAAGCAATCTTGTTACTAAGGTCCAAATTCCCCTAGCAACCATGCATTGATTTGAATAAGAGACTGGAATATGAATAGGAGAGGCCTGAATAAATGGATCAGTAATAAAAAGTAACAATAACAATACATGTGTAGCCTTACAGAGCATTTGGGGGTCAGCGACGCCCATTTGAAAGCTGCAACGAGTCAGAAGAAAAAGGCAAATAACTATAAAAAATAAATAATAAACCTCCCTAATCTAAGGAAATATTACTTAGCCTCCCAGCTCGCTCAAATCCCTGTACTTCACCTACAACACTCGCCTCCCCTTTGGGTAGACTTAGAGAACGCCCTAGTATTCCCTTACTCAGCCGAAGCACTGCTCTGGACGCCCCCGTCCAAGCGACCGCAGGTATTAAGCCCTAGCCTACAGCATACCCTAGGGTTATGGGACCAGAATGCTACATTATACAAACTGGTCTCTCCCCATACCCCGGTTGCTCCAATAGTTCGCAACCCATCTTTCCTTCCTGGGTTACAGGCCCGCTCGTTTAGCTGGTGGTCCGCGAATCGGTTGCTTAGAGTTTATAACATTCTCACAGTCAGAGGCCCCTTTTTAATGTCTTATTTAAAAAAGAACTATGATATCCCCGACTCTGAGATCTTTAGGGCTACCCAACTTCTACACTGGGCACAGCAATGTTGGTCTCTGAGGGATCCCGAAGCACCCACTCAGACCTACTTTGAGAGGTGGTGCACCAATCCTTCTTTCACCCCTAAGGCTGTCTCTCTACTGTACCGTAATATGATCTCTCCAGCTAATCTCACAGATCTGAAATATATCAAAGCTTGGCACAAAGAATTGGAGATTACCTTAGCAGAAGGAGATTGGGTGAAGGCATGGGACAACCTCAAACATAGTTCTAGGAATACCACACTCTCTGAAGCGGGGTATAAAGTCCTTTTTAGATGGTACTTGACGCCTGTGAGATTGGCTAGGATACATCATTCTCCTCTAGATCACTGCTTCCGTGGTTGCTCATCCTCAGGTACCATGACTCACATTTGGTGGTCGTGCCCAAGAGTGACTAGGTTTTGGACTCGGGTATACAATATGATTTTCTCTGTTTTACAGCTTAACCTGATAAAATCCCCATCTGAAGCCCTTCTGGGTGTCCCCCCTCGTAGTGTCCCCACTCTAAAGCTTAAACTATTAAACCATATTTTCCTTGCTGCTAGGCAAACTATCGCTAAGTCATGGAAATCCCCCACCATCAATTTTGCAATGTTTAAAAGCAAATTGGACTGGATTTTTATAAATGAGAGACTTTCCGGCATAGCCACTGAGACTCTTTCTAAAGTGATGAAGATATGGCAACCTTGGATCTCATATAGGTTTGGCGATTCCACACCTCTTAGTATTGCATCATTGTGAAACCTATCTCTGTAACTGGTTCTACTATATCAATAGTATTCTTTACACCACTAACATATCTGATGTTGCAATTTCACAGCTGTCCTTAGTCCCCTTAGACTTTTCTCATCCTTTCCCCCCCTCCTCCCCCTTTTTTTTTTTTTTTCTTTTCTTTCTTTCCCTTTCTTTATTGACCTTTACTTTTTCTATTCCCTGGTTACTTCCTGTTGTGCCTTCATTACAACTTTGATGTTTCGGCTGCGTTCACTGGCCGTCCGAATATACACGTTCACCCCTCTATTATGTTCTATTCATATTCTATGGGGCCATGTCCCAATTTTTTTATGTTGACTACTGCCAGCACGATGTGTTTGTACCGAGAGGGGTTCCATTGTGTAACTGATTAATACTTTCATACCTCGGTTGTACTTTCATTGATGTAATTCAATACGAAATGTCATGTTCCGTATATGCTACTATTTTTCTGGAAATTTCCATAAATAAAGACATTTAAAAAAAATAAATAAATAATAAAAACCTATTGAAAAGTTGCTTAGAATTGGGCGTTCTATAACATAATAAAATTTACCTTAAAGGTATAAAGATCCAAATTATGGAAAGATCCATTATCTAGAAAACCCCAGGTCCCGAGCATCCTGGATAACAGGTCCCATTCCTGTATTTTACTGTGTTGCCTCTCTCTCTTACCTGCAGTTAAACAAGAACGATTCCTCCTCTTCTCACTGTACAGATCACTGCTCACACATAGTCCTTCCCCTCGTCGGATTCTGGGCACAGTCTCCGGCTTTACATACAGATAACCTGAATAAACCAATGGCAATGCATTAAAGGACCAGCAACATAAAAAAAAAATGTTAAAAAAATTCGCTGGTATAAATCGGAAAAAAAAAAACCACCGACACAAATCAAACTTTAAAATAGCAAAGCCTTTATTAAGAAATAAAGTACCGAAACTCCGCTTCCCCTCCTCTTCAGAAAAGGCGACAGGGCGACTATTCATCCTGTGGTGCTCGATTTCTCCTCCCTGGCTATTCTACTGACAGCTTGTCCTCTGCCCCCATATCCTGCTCTTCTTCATCCTCCTCCCAGCCAGGGGCTCTTATCTGAGCCGGGGTAGGAGTTTCTGCGGACTATGGGCTCGGTGACCAAGGTGCCGACTTCTTATTCTCCTCAGGTACCACAAGCTTATTGTCCCCTGCCTGAGACTCTGACTCGCAACTGATGAGCGGCAAGACGTGGCTACCAATTAACGGCTCCGGTTGGTCTTTGCGCTTTCACTCCTTCCTATAAAACACATAGAGCTGCTTCATCATCTTCACTGTTGCAGTCAGCTTCTCTAGGGCCACACTGGACTTGGGCGATTGGGGCTCAACATTCACTTCTGGCTGCTCCTGAGGCTTCTCTTGTTTCCACTTAGACTCCTTGGAGACAATCTTTACTACGGGCATCCTGGGACCAGTCTTATTAGGTGCTATAGTGGCCAAGTCTGAGTCTGCCCGAAGCCCGGTGTACCAGGATGGTGTCCGCTTTGTCGCCCCTGCGTCTCGAGTCGTAGCCATTCTCTTTATTGTTCACTACCTGGCAGGCGATCACTATGGGGGACAGAGAAGAGGAGATCTTGGAGCCCACCGATAGCGGTTACCCGTATCCCGCAGTGCCGATACCTCCTCCTGCACTGCCGGTGCAGGATGTAGAAATCGGCACCGGGCGTAGCAGATAACACAGAGGTGAAGGACACAAAAGGCAAAAGCCGGAGCCGTTAATTGGTAGCCATGTCTTGTCGCTCATCAGTTGTGAGTCAGAGTCGCAGGCAGAGGATGACAAGCCCGTGGTACCTGAGGAGAATAAGAAGTCAGCACCTCATCCGTTTGGCCGCGCACCCGAGCCCATAAACTCCTGCCCCGGCTCATACAAGAGCCCCTCAAAGACCCTGGCTGGGAGGAGGATGAAGAAGAGCTGGAGAAGGAGATGGGACAGAGGACACGCTATCAGTAGAATAGTCAGGGAGGAGAAATTGAGCGCCGCGCGATGGATTGTCGCCTTTTCTGAAGAGGAGGGGAAGCGGAGTTTCAATAAGTTATTTCTTAATGAAGGCTTTGCTATTTTAAAGTTTAATTTGTGTTGGTGTTTTTTTTCCGATGTATACTAACAAATTTTTTTACTTTTTTTTTTATGTTACTGGTCCTTTAAAGGGGTTGTTCACCATAAAATTCATTTTTAATATGACGTAGAGATTGATATTCTGATACAATTTGCCACTGGTCCTCACTTTTTTTTATATCCTGTGATTTTTTTTTAAATTATTTATCTTTTTGTTCAGCAGCTCCCTAGGTTGGTATCTGTTACTACAATCTAAATAGCAACCAGGTAGTGGTTTGAAGGCGAAACTGGAATCTAAAATTAAAGAGGGGCACAATAGAAAGATAAATAATAAAATGTAGCAATCAAAATAAAATTGTAGCCTCAGGGAGCAATCATTTAGGTGCTGGGGGTCAATGAAAAGTAAAATGATTCAAAAAGTATAAGGAATAATGAAAAGTCGCCTGCGCTAAAGCACACGCGGAGCTGCGTTTTTTGAAGTCGCCTCACGAGGAATCTTCAGGCGACTTCAGAAAACGAAGTGCCCTGTGTGCTTTAGCGCAGGCGACTTTTCATTATATCGGATGGGAAGACACGCAAAGGCAGTTCGGGGAGATTGTTGCCCAGAAGAAGAGGCGATTAGTCGCCAGGCAAAAAAATCTCCCCGAATCTCCTTGTGTGAACCAACTCTTGGGGGCAGATTTATCAAGGGTCGAATTTTGAAGTTAAAAATACTGAAATACTGATACTGAAATTTGACCATCTAATTAAAATACTTTGAATTCGAGTATCGAATTCAAACTTTTTTTCATCGAATTTGGCTATTCTGCAGTCAAAGTAAAATTGAATGATTCGAGCGATTTTATCGTACCATTGAATGATTTTTACTTTGACTTCAAAAACTTAGAAAAATGCTGCAGAAGGTCCACATAGGCTAACATAGCACTTCGGCAGGTTTAATTTGGCGAAGTATTGAACTAGAAGTTTTTTTTAAAGAGACAGTACTTCGATTATCTAACTATTTTTACTTCGAATCGAATTTTTTTACTTAGAAAATTCCCTCGAATTCACTTCGACCCTTGATAAATCTGCCCCTTAATATGAATGAATTTTGTTACATCAGCGCTACCTGCTGGCAAAACAATGTTTCTCACCCACTAAATTCGGACTGTGGTGGATTTTTGTCTTGAGGTTTTTATTATGGTCTCTTTGTCCGTCTTCCAGGGAATCCAGTTCTTCCACAGAGAAGCAAACAGTTACGTCATTTGGTTTAGCAGATTCCTGAAACACAGAACAAATGATATTTTTGGATGCACCAATGATTTCTCTGCCACCGCCCATTACTATGCTTCCATCCGAGGGACCAAGTGAGGATTAACCCTACAAACATCCTCTGCCCTTCCTTAACAAAGTCAGCCCACCTTGGGCCTATGAGTAGTGATGGGCGAATTTGTCCAGTTTCATTTGGCCACGAAATTCGCCAATTTCCCACGAAATTCGCGAATCAGGTGAAAAATCAGTGAAGCGCGAATTTTGACGCCAGTGTCCTCCCTGCCTTCCTTATAGGAGATAGCCAGGGAGGAGAAATCGAGTGCCGCACGATGGATCGTCGCCGTGTCGCCTTTTCTGAAGAGGAGCGCAAGCAGAGTTTCGGTTTGTTATTTCATAATAAAGGCCGTGTGATTTTAAAGTTTAATTACGGTAGTCTTGGTGGGTTTTTTTTTTCCTGGTATACTAACGAATTTTTTTTTTAACATTTGATCTTACTGGTCCTTTAAGTCTACTAGAAAATCATTAAATAAACCCAATAGGCTGGTTTTGCTTCCAATAAGGATTAATTATATCTTAGTTGGGATCAAGTACAAGCTACTGTTTTATTATTACAGGGAAAAAGCAAATACTAATTATTATATTATAATTATTTAATTAGAATACAGTCTGTGAGAGATGGGGATTCCCAATATTGGGAGCCTTCTGGATAACAGGTTTCCGAGTAAAGGATTCCATACCTACACTGTGACACCAGCAGGCCCGGATTTGTGGCAAGGCCAAGGTTGGCAGAAATTCAAGGGTGACATGCCACCCAGCTGCCTAGTTATGATGGGTGAATTTAACCCGTTTTGCTTCGGCAAAAATTTGCAGCCAGGTAAAATTAAAGTCTAATGGGGTTTTGTAATAAAAGGAACTAAGTTTGCCCAGGGGCAGTAACCCATAGCAACCAATCAGCATGTAGCATTTACTAGTCACCTGTTTAAATGCAGGCATCTTATTGGTTGTCATGAGTTACTGCTATTGGGCAAACTTAGTACCTTATATTACATATGGGGGTAAGTGCGCAACATTTCTTTCTCCTATTAAAGTCTATGGGCATCATTTTCAAGGCAAAACACTGCGAAAAAATGTGCTCACCCCTAGTTATGGGCACTGGACATGCGCAGAATATTTGCAAATTTCCCGCACACCAGTCTCCAGTGCTGTGACGGACACGCAAGAAGGAGAGGGAGACGGTGAAGGGGCGGGACAGGAAGAAAGCGGGGAAGGAGGCGGGGCGAAGAGCAGAGGCGGCCTAGGGGTAACGGGTATGTAAATCCAGGCCTAGACAGCAGCAATGCAAGTTACCTCCATGTCACCAACAACCAACTGTTTGACATCTGAATCTTCAGCAGAATCTCCTTCCCATTCATCCATGTGGGCAACCTGGCACCAAAACCAAAAGAAGTCCCAGTTAAACATGACTTTTTACACTGGTTTCTATGCCATGGTCTCCTGGTGCTCATTCTCGAAACCATCAGCACTTTACATTCATTTATAACAAACGAGGACCTTATGTAACAAAGAAGGATTTACTCTAGGATTAGAGGGCCCTGCTTGCAAGAGCTTACAATCTAAACTGGGTTAGAAACTCAGGTGTAACTACAGAGGAGGCAGAGGCTGCAGGGGGCCCAGGAGGTATAGGGGCCCCATAAGACTCTAATTCATATACTATTTCAATAAAAAAAAAATTTTAACCTGGCAGTTAGGCAGGTTAAAAAAAATAACTGGCAGTTAAAAAAACCCAAAAAAACTAAAACTTGATGGATGTGTGTCGTTTTTCAACCTAACTATGTTACCAACATTCAATTGCCCACAATGCTTCTTCCCAAATCAGTCAGGATAACAGTGGGTTTTTCAGTAGAAAGCATGCGCTGTGCAAGTGATACAGATCAGTTCGTAGGACCCAGATTGGTGTTGATTCCTATTCACTTTGAACAGGGGGCTGATTTAGTGTTTTATCCCCCGGGAACTACTAAAGCACTGGGTGAGAATCTGCACAAAACTAGCCCATGTGCCATTAGCTTAATCACTTAGCTGTTGCTACAGTCAGAACCAGCAGTGCAGAGAATAATATGTTTAAGACTGAGACCAGTGGCATAAATTGATGCTACTGGGCCCCACAGCTAATTATTTTCTAGGCCTCCAAAATGTCTACAAGGGGCCCCTTTACCTCCTGGGCCCCCTCCAGCCGCAGGGTCCTCTGTAGTTGAGACAGAGACTTCTTTCAACAGCAATTAAATGCTCATATACCTTTAAAGGATAAGTAAACCGTTAAAATAGGTGCATGTGAAATTAACGAGGCGGCTATTCTAAGCACTTTTGCAATGTACATTCATTATTTATTTCTTTTTAATTCCAAGATATTAAGGGATACATGTACTGTTAATATGAATAAATTTTGTTAGAACAGCGCCACCTGCTGGTTAGTTTCCCACCAGTCTGACCACCAAGTAGTCAAGGAAGTTGTCAGGAGAAAGAAAGAGGCTGCTCTGATGTTCTTCTGCTTAGGAATAAAATTAGAAACTGTTCTCAAACCTTTCCTAAGCAGAAGAACATCAGAGCAGCCTCTTTCTTTCTCCTGACAACTTCCTTGACTACTTGGTGGTCAGACTGGTCAGAAAATGACCAGCAGGTGGCGCTGTTGGAACAAAATTCATTCATATTAACAGTACATGTATCCCTTAATATCTTTGAATTAAAAAGAAATAAATAATGAATGTGCATTGCAAAAGTGCTTAGAATAGCCCCCTCATTAATTTCACATGCACTTATTTTAAAAAGGTTTACTTATCCTTTAAGGGTAGAGACACACACTGCTATTTCGGGAGATTGGTCGCTGGGGTTGGCACCGGGCCGGTAAAAATGTTGCTTGATGCCAATGTTATTTATAGGGAAAATCCATAAAAATATAGGAAGGCCGGTATTTTTTTTCAGAAATGGTGGCAACCCTATTAGTCGCCCGGCAACAAATTGCTTCTTCTTCTGGCGACTAATCTCCCCGAACTACAGGATGGCAATCGGAACGATTTGGCTTCCCGAATTCACCAGAAGTCACCACACAAGGAAACTTCGGAAAACTAATTTTTCCCGAGTGTCACCCCAATGGCGATTTAGATTCTAGCCCTTTTGGGGAGATTAGTCGCACGAAGAAGAGGAGATTGGTCCCCGAATCTTTGCTCGTGTCTCTGCTTTAAAACCACTGAAAATGTTTAATCGTTTATCTTGTCACGTTACTTACAATTACATTTTCTTTCACTGGCAAAATGTATACTTTTGGGTTTACATTCCCGTTAAGCAAAGGGGCTGTAAACCCATTTTTTTTCCCTTTTACTTTCCCTTTAAATTCACAGCTTTAGTGACGCCCCTAAAATGGAGTTAAACGTATCAAATGGGGTTTGCTGAGCCAGGACTGGTCTAATCTATTTCCTGAATGGGGGGGTGAGGGTTACTGATATATTGGTTTGCTCAATGCTCCCAATCTGGCTTCTTCCAGTAGCAGCTTTAGGTTCCATTTCCCTCCTCCACCTGCACTGCCCAGTTAGTGCTTCCCACTTCTACATTTGCATTGCTGCCCATCCCCTCCCAGCCATCCTATTGTCTGTTACCTCTGAAATTATAAACCAGGGACAAGTCAAAATGCCTGAACAATCATTCCCCCAGATCTCTAGTGGTACAGTCCCATCCCACAATGCCTTCCCTACCTGCTCTATTAATTCCCGCAGATCATCAACACATCAAGGGGATCTTTACCTCCCAGAGCCCAGGAGGAGGCGGGAGCAGAAAAGCTTGCCACTGACTGGCCGAACTCCGTGTCAGGACATGGAAGTAAAAATCTTTGTGTATCTGGGAAGTGTAGTTCTTGTATCCATCGGAATCTGGTAACGGATTCCGATTGTAACTACAACTCCCAGAGTGCATTGCGTCTGCCTTTGAAAAAGGTCATGTGAGGCGCGTTTGCCAATGAAAACATAGATCACTGTATGTGTTGGTCATTAACCTGTCTGTACAACAGAAGATTTTCTGCCTCCTTGTTGATAGATATATTTCTGTCATTCACGTGGCTGTGAATAGATTTAGGCTGCTCTCTTCCTGTAGGGCAGTGCCTAAACACCAGTGACTTGTAGCATAGTAAAACTAGTCACTTATTTTCTATGTGGAATGTCTGAACTGCAGTTTGTAGTCTGTTCTGGCCACTCTAATGGGTGTGAGCAGTTTAATTGTATTTAATGGGATGCTGGGGATTGTAGTTCAGCAACATCTGGGGCACCAGTTTAAAATCCCTTTAAAAAGGGCAAGGTCATACGTGGCGTATTTAAAAACGTGCGGTCGAGTGTAAATACTCCAATGAAACCGCACGTGTGATAATATACGTTTTTCAGCCAGTAATTTTCTGTTCCCAACATGCACTTCTGTTTTTTCTCGTTCCCCACAATTCCAATTTTAATAAAGTTTTGCCGAGAAAAAGCCAAGTGGAAATCAATTTCCACGAAGAATGTAGCCGTACTGCTCGTCAAAACACAACGTAATTACGTCACCGGCATACAACGCCGTAAATACGTATATGCGAAATCCATCACGGGAGAGAGTTTGGCCGCCATGTTGAAAATACGCAGCGTATTTCAGCAAAGTGTATTTCATAACCTGCGGATCTTATAGGGGCAAATTTACTAACTGGTGAAAATTTGCCAACGACGGCTTTGCAGCCAGCGTAACAGTTCGCCAGGCGTAAATTTGATAAAATGCGAAGTTGCATCCAGGGCGCCAAACACTGGCGAATTTTTGCTAGCATTACGTCGGCAATCAAAGCGAAGATGCACTAGCATTCAATTATGCCTAGCACAACTTCGTTAGAGGTCTTTGCTCAGGGTAATTTGCATACGTCAGGAAATGATAAAGTTAAATTGACGTATATGTTGCAGCAAATACATCACATTACACAAGTCCAGGGAACCTTAATAAAGACAATAGAGTTGTTATATTGCCCCACACATGAGCCCACTGTATAGTTTATGTTCCATATGTTAGAAAATATATGGGGGAACCCGATTACCCAAAACATTTTTTAAGGATTTTTGCAGTCTATCACTCTGAAAAAAGGAAAAGACGCCAGCGTTTTTTGGGACTTAGAAACGTTTTCCACTAAAAGATTGAGGAAGATCTATGAACTCCAGTGCACTTCGTCTGGTCTGAGCTGGAGAAGACAAGTCTGGCGAAAGAGGTGACGTTCAGTAAAATCCGCATCTTAGTGAATTTGCGGAGTAACGTCCATTCGCCAGAGCGCCAGACTGTCGGATGAAGACGCAGCGTGCATCATTCACGTGCGACAGTCGGATACATGTAGTTTGTACCTGCGATTTCACGTTCAGTTCCATTCTCTTCTGCACATCCAACGCGTCGTATGCATGTCATCGCATGGCCACATATAGGACATCAATGCGCTGGCAACTTTTAAGTGAATTAGCATTGTCCTGGCGAATTTTCGCCTGGCAAAGTGTGTCGATGTGAGCTAAGCCGTCGCTGGCGAATTTCCATAGGTTAGAGAATTTGCCCCCTTAGAGTGAAATTCCGCCACTCTCCATTTTTTTCGATGGGATTTTTAAAAGAGTATTTATCAATGGGTGAAAGTTGATCCTTTGATAAATACGCCTTTAAAAATCCCATAGAAATGAATGGAGAGAGGCGGTATTTCATTCTAGCTGACTGTGGTGATCTCCAGCCAGGGCCGCCATCAGGGGGGGGGGACAAGCGTACCGGGCCTGGGCATGAAGGGGGGCTTGGCAGCGCTGCAATTTTTGAAGATCCGGGCCCCCCTTACGAGCGCCCGAGCCGTATGTCTTGCCCCTGCGTTGCTGAATGCGGAAGTGCCGAAAAGCTGAAG
The DNA here is from genome assembly GCF_017654675.1 of Xenopus laevis. Classification (NCBI taxonomy): domain Eukaryota; kingdom Metazoa; phylum Chordata; class Amphibia; order Anura; family Pipidae; genus Xenopus; species Xenopus laevis. The sequence continues at coordinate 93,449,747 of NC_054386.1, read as the reverse complement.
CCGATGCGCTGAAAATATTATTTAAAATATTATTTAAATATTCTATAGACCCCTGCCACCAATCTTTTTTTAAAACATTTTTTAATAATAATAATACATTTGTAGCTTTAAAGAGCATTTGTTTTTAGCTGGGGTCAGTGACCCCTATTTGAAATCTGGAAAGAAGAAAGGCAAATAATTGAAAAACGACAAAAAATACATAATGAAGACCAATTGAAAAGCTGCTTAGAATTAGCCATTCTATAACATACTAAACCAACCCTTTAATGCCTGCTGGTACTTATATGTCATAGAGCCTCTGTGGCAGTAGAAAGAGCAGCTCAACAAGCACGGATAGTAATACATTCTTTATAATTTAGGTATGTGTGTTAAATTTTGTGAATTTTTGTCAATTTCCCAGCTGCCCCTGGTCATGTGACTTGTGCCTGCACTTTAGGAGAGAAATGCTTTCTGGCAGGCTGCTGTTTTTCCTTCTCAATGTAACTGAATGTGTCTCAGTGGGACATGGGTTTTTACTATTGAGTGTTGTTCTTAGATCTACCAGGCAGCTGTTATCTTGTGTTAGGGAGCTGTTATCTGGTTACCTTCCCATTGTTCTTTTGTTTGGCTGCTGGGGGGGAAAGAAAGGGGATGATATCACTCCAACTTGCAGTACAGCAGTAAAGAGTGATTGAAGTTTATCAGAGCACAAGTCACATGACTGGGGGCAGCTGGGAAACTGACAATATGTCTATCCCCATTTCCGATTTCAAAATTGAATGTAAAAAAATCTGTTTGCTCTTTTGAGAAATGGATTTCAGTGCAGAATTCTGCTGGAGCAGCACTATTAACTGATTCATTCTGAAAAAAAAAATTTTTTCCCCATGACAGTATACCTTTAATGTGTATGTGCTTCCCTGCTTTCGTTTGCCCTGGGGTCTATTACAGCAGCAGCCCCAGGATCGGCCCTGGTTTTAGACAAGTGACAGGCAGGGGAAAAGTTCTAGAGGGATAAATTTTAAATTATAAACAGCACATTTATAATGATGTAGGAGGGAACTGTTTATATTTACACTTTGGCCCCATAGTAAAAAAAACTGTAGATTATATTCCAATATCTATACTGACTGGTTTGTTCAAGAAATCATCCAAGCCATTGATAAAGGCATTAATAGAATCTGCCATCACCACTCGTAATCTCCCACCTACACTACAATACTACACTATTTCTAAGGAAAGCCAGTTCTATATACTATGGATTTTTCTCTATGATTTTATCACTGCATGCTCCACCTAGTGGCAGATTAAAGAAACGATTAAAACGATAAATGATGGGTAGGTTACAAATAAAAGTATTGCTACATTTACAAAGAAATAAAAAATGAACAAAGGAGTTTAGTACACGCGGTTGCTCAGGCGGCAGTTTTACCATTGTGGTTTATTGTGATGTAAATTTCATTGACAGTGTAATTCTCACAGACCTTCATCATAACTTTAATGTCCTCTCCCCTAATTATTCCAGTGTTTGGGGTTTTTTTTGTGTTGGTTCTGAAGCTCTACATTTATTTTGTAACTATAAGAGAAAAAGAAAAAAACACTAGGGATCTGTGATTTTGCAATTAATATGAGGATCTGTTTTACAGAATGAGATGTGGTTTGAAGATATAGCCTTGTAGTTCTTAGGGGAAGAGTGGGAATTCCTGAATGAAGAACAGAAGCTGCTTTACAAGGATGTAATGATAGTAAATTACCGTATGCTTCTATCACTAGGTTATCATGGATGGAACACAGGGCCCTCTTCAGGGAAGGGTCACAGACAGGGAAACACTTATATAAACTAATAGTCTCTGGGAAGTCCCTTGACTTCTTTTTAAAAATCCAGTGACTTTCTCGTTTTAGCAATTCCTGCTCAAGATTCCCATTTCTTATACCCAGATTAATTTCTTCAATGGCTCATTAGAAGCATTAGAATTCTTAATGAATCAGATGAAAATTAAGCGTAGGACTGGCCAGATATGGGATGACTTTGACGTAGTTGTTCAGCTTAAATCTATTGCAATATATGGACAAACAATCCCTGTTTTGTTTAAAGGGTAAGGCATTTTTCAGTAGCAGTATGCAGAAAATGTCTCTGTCTTAAATATTGTCACGGCCGGCACCCAATACCAGAACAGGTGCCAAGTACCCTGGTCTCGGCTCGGCTTCACCAGTAGTTTGACCACCGTTGGGCTTCGGGAGGAGCCCTCAGCTTACTTGGGTGCCACCTGGACTTAACGAGGGGTACAAGGCAAGATGTTCTGGCTAGCGGAGGGGCACGGCAGGTAGCAGAGTCTTTTGGGCCGAAGGTCACGGTACAAACGGAACAGGCAACAGAATCGTCAGACAGGCTGGGTCGAGGCAGGCAGATAACAAGAATCGTCAAACAGGCAAAAGGGTCAAAACCGGGTGATCAATCGTAGGGTAGTCGTAAGCAGGCAAGGTCAGGATCCAGAATTCAGAATAGTCAAATAGCCAGGCAGGGGTCGAAAACAGGAATCAAACAAGTTCAGAATACAGCAAAAGCTCAGAAAGCACCAGGAACGAAATCCTATCACGGGCAAAGTCCCACAGCCCTAATGGGCTTTAAATAGTGTTTGAATTGCGCGCCCTTGCGCGCTGACGTCACTACGTCAGCGCGCCTGCGCCTTTAAGAAAATCCAGAGCGCGCTGCACGCGCCCTAGGACGCCGTCGCCTGCGGCCTACAGAGCCTCTCGTCGAGGCGGGCGTCCCTGCCGAGGGGGCGACAGGCGTCCCTGTCGTCGTCCCCCTAGACCACCAGGTGTGTTCGTTACAAATATATTGATAATGGGTTGAGTGCAGAGGACTCTTGTATTTGACTATATGTATTTTGTTGTCACAGCCTCATTTCAACCCCGCCTAATGTTTTTTAAAAATAGTGGTGAGCACAACTTTCCCTTGTTTGTCAAAATGTTAGGCCCATTGTGATGTTGTTTAAAGTACCATGCTACAGTGGAGAGGGTTGTGTCATTTTTCTTAATTTTCCAGCGTTCCTTATGGAATTTCAGTGTTGTTGTATACTTATTTTGACCATTTGTGTTGTTATTGCTATATATCTTTTATTGCAGGGACATTCTAGACAGCATATCACTCGCTTAGATTTGCAATTGATGTAATTATTAACATCATGATTTTTACCAAATCTGTCAGTAAAGTTAGATGTTTTAAATCGTTTTTCACACATATTGCATTCCCCACATGGGAAGCACCCCTTGTTCTTAATGGGTTTATTCTGATTTTGGAAGTGACTTCTTGATAGCATGTCTTTTAGATTGGGACACCTTTTGGAACATACAGCAACTCTCTCCTGTAGTATGGGACCCAGTGTTTCATCTTCTTTTAGAATGGGCCAGTGTTTGTTTAGTTTGTTTTGTATATTATTGCTTTGTGTGTTATAAGTTGTAATGAATCTCACCGTATCTTTCCCTGCAGGTTTTTCTTTGATGCTTAAAAGTTGTGACTGCTCAGTAAATAAGGCTCTATGATAGGCTTTCTTGATCATCTTGCCCGAATACCCTCTTTGTTTTAATCTTAACTTCAGTTCTTTGGATTGCTCTTTGAAAAATCCCAAAGAGAAACAGTTCCGCCTCAGTCTTAGAAATTCACCCATTGGAAGTGATTTTTTTTTACTGAATAAGGGTGATAAATCTAAGAAGGATACTTTACTATAAGAAATATTTACAGTAAGTTTTATATTGAGTTCATTGTCATTTAGTTTGTCCACAAACTCTAGGGCTTTCTGTTCAGTGCCCCGCCATAGCATTAAGATGTCATCGATGTAGCGAATCCATTTCACTATTTTATTCTGGTATGGTGATAGGGCTTTGCCTTTTACTATCGTTTCTTCCCAGAAACCTAAGAAAAGGTTGGCATATGAGGGGGCGCATGATGTTCCCATTGTCGTCCCCTGAGTCTGTAGGTAAAATTTACCATTGAATGTGAAGGAGTTATGGTAAAGAATGAATTTCATGAGTTTTTCTAGAAAGTTAATTATCTCTTCTGATTCCTCTATGTTATTCTTCAGAAAGTACTGAAGGGTCTCTAGGCCTAGGTTGTGCTTCATGGAGGTGTAGAGAGATTCCACATTTTAACATTTTACTGGGTGCTTCTATTTGATCTATTTGATTCAGAACATCTAGGGTATCACGGGCATAAGACTCCAAGTTTTCCACTAGGGGTTTTATCCTAATGTCTATGTAATGGCTGGCCTTTTCAGTAAGATTACCATTTTCAGAAATGATGGGTCTTCCTGGTGGTTTGTCAATATTTTTGTGTATTTTAGGGAGTAAGTAGAATGTTGCTACTCTCGGACATTCTATCGTTAAGAATTGCCATTCCTTCTTATTTATTATGTTGTCCTTATAAGCTTGCTTGATGTAACCATCATATGATGGCGGTAGTCTCCAGTGTCCAACCTTTCTCCCCGTGTGGTGTCCCTGGGCATAGATCGAAAAAAAGAATTATTTAGGAGATATCGGGACAGCTCCACCTCTATTCTATTTTCCATTTCAATCTCTTTTTTTCATGAATTGCTGGCTAATGGATAAATTTGTTTTTAAATAATTTTGAAATATTCTGATATTTATTAGCACTGGCACCTTAATTAATTGATGGTTTAAAATGAGTTCATCATTACTTGATATTATATTGGAGCACTGGCACTTTAATTAATGAACTATAGTTGATGGTTAAATGAATTCATAAATTAATTGATGGGTATACTGATAAAGTAATTGTTTGTCGCGCTAGCACTGAATTGATTGCACAAATTACTAAGCACTAAGCACTTTCACTAATTAATGCACTTTAAGGGTAACTTACATTTTAAATCAATTCTGGAATAATAAAATAATCAGATCGTGTGGGGCTACTACTGTCTGTTTTTAAATAATTGTTGTTTAGTAAATATACCTCTACACAATCTGATTAGACTTATTGTAAAATTAAAATAAACTATAAGAATAATCCTTTGGGTTTGTACAATGTAACACAACTTTGTCATGTGTTGTACATGGAAATACAAGTAAAGGGTCTTTATCAAGAATGCTTGTGACCTGGGGTTTTTTTGGACATGGGATATTTCTCTAATTTGGATCACCATACATAAAACATGAAATAAGCCCAATAGGAGTGTTTTGCCACCGATATAGATACATGGAGTTTAGTTACCATCAAGTACAAACTACAGAGAAAAAGGAAATCACTTTTAAAAATTAGAATTTTTTGTTTCCTGTGATCCTGAGCTTTTAGATAACCCGGGGTCCTGATAATCAGTCTGTAGTTGAAAATAGTTTGCAATTTAATATTCGAATATTACATGGAACCTGCCTCCAGGGCAGCCATCAGGGGGGGACAGGGGGGAGAGTTGTAGGGGGCCCCAAGGGTAAGGGGGGCCCCAGCCACGCCAGACTTACTTGATTAGCCGGGCCCCCCATCTTTCTGAGAGCTGCTGACTTTGGGAAGGCATGGACGTTTAAGGGGCCCTGGCCACCAATTTTCTTATAATGTGGGAGGGAGGGGGCGCCCTGGCCACCAATTTTGGCCACCAATTTTTTTTCTCATGTGGGGTCCTAGCCACCAATATCTTTTAATGGGGGGGGGCCCTGGCCACAAATGTCTTTTTATGGGGGGCCCTGACCACCAATATCTTTTTATTTTTTACTAACATGTGGGAACCCTAGCCACCAATATTTTTATTGTTTTTTTACTGTGTGGTGGGGAGGGCGGACCTGTAGGTGGGGCTTGCAGTGGGCACAGCCCAGGGGGCCCAGGAAATTTTGTCGTATGGGGCCCTGCGATTTCTGATGGCGGTCCTGCCTGCCTCACTCATAGCCCTATGTATTATTTTTGGATGGTAGTTTAGTTCTCACTCTCCCAGTGAGAATTCCCAAACTACAAAGTGATGTGACTGCAGTTGTGGCAGTTTCTAATTTCTACTGCCAATTGAAAAATTAATAGCACCTTTGTAAAACACAGCCCATAAAGCCTTGAGCATGAATGGGAAGCCATATCATTGTTGTGTATTTACAAAGGTGGTGTCATGTTGCAGTAGAATCTCTTAAGTTTAGTAAAAGCTTAGAGGTCAGAGTATCTTACCACTCAATACACTTCCCAGATAGAAGAGATTCTTAGCACAAGGAGTGGCATAAGAATGTTCAGAGTCCAAAGGCAGCAAATACTTCTCTGTTTCTTTAGATTTGTAACTTCAACAGATCGACTCTACCCCATAGAGTTTGTATCCGAGAAATACAGTACCTTGGTTTTTCAGCTGAATCCTCCAATGCACCAAGCTAAAATATTTGTTTCTGGAACTGACAATTTACATACTGTTAAACAGGTAAGTGTTAACGTGCATATGCATAAATATTGTCACTTTCTTAAAGGGCCTCTTTAACACACACACACCAGTTATACTAGAGATAGTCAACTAAACATCCTTACTTCCTTATGAAATCACTCCTGTTTTACTAATACTCTTTTTTCTTACTATGTTGATTTTCTGTCTCCAACTGGTTACAAGTTTGTGGTGGAGCAAAGCCAGGTAGTTATTCTGTGCTTGGTAAACCTGTTTTAAGCCCCAGTTCTTAGATTTCTATTTCTTTTTCTGCTTTATTTGCCTTTCTCAAATTTGTAATTTATAACGCTTCACTAGTTTTTGGAATTAGTGACCACATTAATCATTCAACATCTAAAATGAGTTTGTAGGTCCTATCTATACTTATCTGGGTTTCCTCAAACATTCCAATGACATACAGACAGGTTAACTAATATGAACTTAGTGTGCTGTGTGAATATCATAGACAATAGTATCTTAAGAACTACATGATCCAGGTGTATTCAGCCCCAGACCCTACACCTGTGTTCAACCAACAGCATCTGATTAACTCAGAAATCCATTTACCGGTAGTATCCTTTGACCCAGGTGCACATGCCCCATGTCCGTAACTTAAGTTGAATCCCTCTGGAAAAAATGTCTTGTTTGGCCTCGCACACCGGAGTTCAAAGAAATACAGCCAGTTATAAAACTTTGAACTTCAAAGTATATTTAAACATCCATAAAGTCATAGAGTCACTGCTGTGAAGATACAGTTTATTTTCTTCATCTCAGAGTGGCCTTTTTAGCTGATGATAACGTCTATGTCCTATATAATATTGGCTGACCTGGTCTATAAACATGCCTAATTGAAATCTGCATGGTTCTGTGCATCATCCTTTTTAAATAAGTTATTGTCAGGCAACCAGTCTCTTTATTTACTGAGGAAATAATGCCACCTAGACTTAAAGAAATCAGATAAGGTTTATTCATTCGGGGAAAGACACTCACGTACAACACAAGTTGTACATAAGCATTCCAAAAAATGGTCCTCCAGTGTTGGTCCTTTTCTACCCCTGTAAGGGGGTCTCCAAAGGCTTCAGTTCTGACCAATCAGAGGTTAAAGTCCTTGTTTCTTTTAGTCCATGTTCTGTGACGAATGCTCTAGGTCATCTGGTCTCGGATGATAATCTTGTCTGGAACATTTTGAGGGACTTGAGACATATGTGATGACGATAATGATGAGAATATCTCAGCAAGATGTAAACAACTAGGCTGTCATTATTCTGTTAAATATAATTCACATATATATATATATATTTAATTATCCTCATTCTTATACACATGAAAATGTAATATGGCATAACTTAGCCTCACATTATTGAAATGCTTTATTTCTTTATTTATGGTACAGGAGCACCACGAAGTACCTTCTTGTAACCCAAGTTAAAAAAATATACTGGTGGCCTAAATAGGATCCGCAAGTCAAAGCCTGTATTACCCTGTTATAACTTCATAAGCCTAGAACATAAATTTGGCTGACCAAACACCAGTCTGCTTCAGCGTTCCATCATCTTCTCTGAGGGTAACTACCCTCCTTGCTTTAATAAATCTGGTCACCTCCCAGATCTACCATTTAACCATTCTTATAGTATTCTGTAATCTTTTAACACAGAAGCTATATGTTATTATTTTGAAACAAAACTATTTCTTACTGTGGAATGTGAGTCTATTTCATCAAGTCTTTCTTTCTTTTAATTCTCTAGATGTCCTGCAGATGTTTGGTCAGTCTACTGATGATCTATACTCTTTCCACTCTTCCAGTAGTATTGTCAAGGAATGTGCATACTACAAGTTATGGTGGGGTTTGTACATCACCATGTGTTCAAAAACGTTCATCATATTACTGGTGCAAGCAAGAAGGTGGAAGCAATTCATGGTGGGACTACTGCTCTCCTGAAGCTGGTTATGATTACAATTTCTCTAGGTGTAGATCAAAATGTCAGTACAACAATTCTAAGTATAAGTGGTGTTGGACAGGGTATTTGGGAATGACTTGGGGCTACTGTGGAAATATCATAGAGGAGTTTGAGGAACACTATACAAGGCATAATGTTGCATGTAAAGGTGAGTGCAGTTTGTTCCGAGGATACTTTCAATGCACCGATACAAATGGAAAGCAAGATTATTGTTCTCCATCTAGTGATGTGACTTACAGAGGAGAGCCATGCAGAATAAACCACAGATGTGGATCTCATGGTAACAATTACTATTGGTGTTACACAGACAATAACTGGGATTACTGTGGTAAAATAATTAGCAGCTGTGAAGAACATGATCCATTATTACAAGGCAGAAGGCTAGCAGCTCAAGAAGAAGAAGAAATATGCAGAATAACAGACTCTGGAAATAGACGGGAGACTATACTTTCAGCCATTCCTGTTTCCGAAAATGCTTTGTGTCGACCTTCACGAGAGGAATTTAGAGAAGCTTCAAATCTTATCGCCAGAATAAATGAAAACTTTACTTTTCCTGAATCTACGCGAACAATTATTTTTTCAGCTACTTTGAGACTGGATTTACAAGGATCATTTGTGATTGCTGGAGTTAGGTATAATAATGTTCAAATTCAAATAAATGGACCCAGGCAAGGCTCCTCAAGCATTGCTCAGATACTTCTCCCACAGGATCTCGATACTTCTCTCTATTCAAGATACATTAGAAGGGCTCTGTATACCAGCATGCGCAGTGCTTACCATAAACCTCCTGTAAAAGTTGTCATAACCATAAAACGGTGGTAGTAGAGTTTTTGATAAATGTAAGACATTACGATAACCTACTGTATATTATTATATGTTGTGTAAACTACTCAAAGTCATTTTGGTTGTTAAATAAATGAGGTCTTATATAATATGTTGATATGAACCGCTTTAGTGTCATAAAGTGAAGTGCACAGTCTTGTTCCTCAATGCAGTTAGATGCACCTGCGTTTGTACAGAAATGATACATTAATTACCATTCTTGAAAAAAATCTGGAGCAGGCACTCAAAAAAAGGCAATCAAATAGTAGAAAAGTAGAAAGGATTTATTGTGTCCTCTGCCTTACACGTTTCATGTTACAAACACTTAATCATAGGCTAAGTATGTGGAGCTCAAACTCCAATATTTAAACAAAAGTGCACTAATCACAACACTTCATCAATAAAAATGTGATCCAATCCCTGAATTCCCCACATCAGACCAACCCTATGTCCAACTATCTCAGGTGTGTCTCTTAGGGAAATTAAAAAGGTAGGTGCCATTTTGGTACACCTCTACAGGATACTTTCCTAAGGTGTAGATGTTAAAGAGATAGACACACATGATAGTCAACGCCATCTTGGCGGCATCTGAGTAGCTGAGGGCTCCTCCTGAAGCCAAAGGCGGCTGCTACAGGCAGAAGCACGAGCAGAGACCAGGGTGCTTGGCATCGGTTCTGGGTTTAGGGTGCCAACCGTGACATTATAACAGGACCAATGGACGAAGAGGTCACGCCGCTGCTGCCGCTCCTTCCACTACTGATGCGCTCCTTACCACTCTGCTACAGCGCTTGGAAGATCATGAGCGGAAACAAGATTATTTGATGCAAGGCTTCCATAATCTGACTCGCCGACTGGACACTTCACAACAGTCACCAAGTCCAGTAGTCGCTCCTCCTGTGGCCGTTCCTGTGGGTTCTCCTGTCGTGATGGGTAATGTACATAAGTCCCATGAACCGAAAATTTCTTTCCCCGAAAAATTTAATGGGGATAGATCCAAATTTTTTGTCTTCCAGGAGGCATGCAAATTGTACCTTAGCTTCTTTCCTCAATCCTTTCCAACTGGTGAGGAGAAGGTGAGGTTTGTTATGACCCTGCTACAGGGTGACCCCCAAATTTTTGCCCTAAGATCACCCTCCACTGATCCTGCCCGTTTTTCCCTTGAAACCTTCTTTAACACCATGGCGATACTCTACGATGACCCGGATCGTGCATCATCTGCCGACTCCGCGATTCGTAAATTACGCCAGGGAAAACGGTATGCGGAGCAGTATTGCACTGAGTTCTGCCGGTGGGCTGTAGAAACTGGTTGGCTCTTCATAGCCAGTTCCGGATAGGGCTCTTTTTGTTATCCATTTCTGTTTTCTGTTTCTAATCTGAAACAATGTTGCAGGAGTCAGAAAAAAATTAGGTCTCTCTACCCTACTAATGTGGGAATGTAATAAAAGTCGCAAAGAGCAAAACAAATTGCACAAATAAGAATAAAAATTTGCATCTAGCAATGTAATAACCTTCCTAATACTGCATTGCGAATTCTCATTTTGATTGCGAATTTTCATTGCGCAATCAAGAAGTGCTTGAAGGTGTCGTAATCTTTTGAAGCAACGTTAACAACTTTTTTAGTAAGAAGTTTTATTACATTCACTGCACATTGGGGCAAACTATAAAATTCGAAAACATTCGTCCCCTTTCGCAAGTGGTCGCTAAACAGTTTCCGGGTTTGCAAAAGCTGTATTAAATTCGCCCAAAGGAAAATTTGTCCGCACAGAAGCATAACTTTTCACATTGGGAATATTTTTTCCATTACTGACTTTATTACAATCCCCCATATGTGCAGAAAGATGGGGAGTGCTAAACTTGATGTGACCATTGGTTGTATTGATCTTGTTGAAGAGAAGGGAAGACTATGCAGCCTGTTTTGCTATTGCATTTACTTGATATAGAAATATGTAAAATCTTAAAGAGAAACTTGTTGTAGAACAACACATATATTTTTAATCACATGTACAAATTAATAAAATATAATGAATATAACAATTATCAAATAAATATTCTTGAACGTACAACATTTCATTTTAGAAAATGATTGTTCCGTGATATATTTTTAGGTCTAATTAATTTTCATCAAGGGAATTTCCATCTGTAACCTCAACACAATGTAAATCATTTGAATGATATAAAAGACTCGCTAAGCCTTCATACTTGCATTCCCTAATTTAGCTTGGACAAACTGCTGTCTATGTTAGTGCAACAATTATTGCATCTGGGTCTTATAAAATTCACAGCACTGAAATTGGTTTTTCAAATTTTTGATGCAGGCCCCAGATGTGGCATCCCCCCAGTCCTTTGCTGCGCCTACTATAGAGCCTTTTTGCACTTAACATAAAATATTTGGGCAAACATAAAGGTAATCAATGCATTCAAGAACAAATACTATATCTAGTATAGGTCAATCTAAAAACAACTGGACTTGCTGAGTAATCAATGAAGACGTTTCACTACTCATCCGAGCAGCTTCTTCAGTTCAACTGACTGGTGTGGGAAGTTCTCGTCATATAAACTCTTCCACTAATCCATTTACAATGGCACATTGTAACTCTTCAAAGAGGTGACATCTGAAGAAATTCACAGAGGTGTTGATTCTGTGTAGTTACTGTGATAGGATTATCCAATGTGTCATGCAACTCCTAGATACAGGTGTTACTTGTGAGAATTTCATGAATGGATGTGGGACGTGTTCTTAATCCGCGGCGTACAGATGTTAGAACAGCATTGTATGTAGCAGACAGGTGGTGTCAAAGGCCCCCGCCTCTGTTCAGAGATGGTCTCTCCACCTTGACATGAATCGCCTCTTTCACGCCTCGTTCAAACCAGTCTTCTTTATCCAAGATTTGGACCTTGCTATCTTCAAAGGAGTGTCCCTTGTCCCTTAAGTGTAGACTGCTGAGTTTTGCCCTGTAGAGTTCTCCCTCCTGTGCTGAGCCATTCGCTTGGAGAGCAGTTGTTTTGTCTCCCCAATGTATAGATCTGTGCACTCCTCGCTACACTGGACTCCGTAAACCACATTGCTTTGTTTTTCTTTTGGTGTTTGATCCTTTGGGTGTACCAGTTTTTGTCTCAGTGAGTTGCTAGGTTTGAAAAACACAGGGACATGGTGTTTGTTGTCCAGTTGTTTTTAGATTGACCTATACTAGATATACCATGACCTGGAAGAATGAAAATCTTCATAGTCAACAAATACTATATTTGGGCTGAAGACTGCAGAACATTGCAATATTATTCAGATACCAACACATTTTGTTTTATTACAGGTCATGGGAGGTAAGAACCAGACCTTCATTCAACAAATACTACTTTTGGGGTTCCAAGTTCCTAACAGCTTTAGAATTCCCGTCTTCCTCTTGGTGATTGTATTGTACAGTGTCACACTAACTGCCAATGTCACAATTGTTAGTCTGGTTTCATCAAACTCCAGTCTGCATCATCCAATGTTCTTCTTCCTCAGTCACCTTTCTTTGTGTGACATTATACTGATGACCACTGATATTGTGCCTGTAATGTTGCACGGCATACTTGAAGGTGGAGTAACCATGGGGACTTCTGCCTGCATAACCCAACTTCTGTTCCATGGTTCTGCATTAACCTCAGAGTGTCTGATTCTTGCAGTGATGTCCTATGACAGGTATCTGGCTATTTGCAACCCATTACACTATGTAACAATCATGTGCATTAATCTTCAGCTTTACCTTGTTAGTTTCTGTTGGTTTCTAAGTTTCACAATTTCCATTGTTCCTGTAATTTTTATTAGTAAACTGGATTTATGTGCTTCACATACCATTAATCATTTTTTCTGTGATTTTGCCCCCCTCTTACAACTTTCCTGCTCAGACACATCACTTGTAGAATTGGTAGACACTGTTCTGGCCGTTCCTTTGTCTCTGTTTCCAGTCCTATTTATTATCATAACATACATCTGCATATTCAATGCTATTCTTAGAATTCCAACCACCACAGGGAGACACAAAACTTTCTCTACTTGTAGCTCTCACTTGACCATTGTAACCATGTTTTTTGGGACACTGATTGCAGTTTATGTAGTTCCATCAAACGAGAACTCATTAGTTTCAAAAAAAATTATTTCCCTGCTCTACACTGTGGCGACCCCATTGTTAAATCCATTAATTTACAGTTTACAGAACAAGAAGATAAGGACTGCATTTCAAAAATACTTGCAGTGCATGGTTTTGTAGAGGGATGTGAAGATGTGCTGGTTGATTCTCCTCAAACTGACTTGGGCATTTTTGATAACGCAGGCATTAAATCAAGCAAAAATCTTTAATGGCCTGCTGACAACAATAGATGTTGCCAATAAGTTATTACTAACTTTCTGGTGGTAGGCCTTGCTATTTGTGATTTATTGCTCAGTATCATGTTATCATGTTAACCTTTTGTTCCAGTATTGACCTTGGCTTGTCCTTATTGATTTGCTTATTTCTTCCCTGCCTTGACTATTACCTGTATATTATTGCCTGGATATTTGTCTTGTACCTGAACTTTGGCTTGTCCTTATTAACTTGCTTATTTGCTTCCTGCCTTGACTATTACCTGTATATTAGGTAAGTCTCTTCCTAGGTCCCTACACCAAACACTATGGGGCAAATTCACTAAGAAGCGAAGTTGCGCCAGGCGCAACTTCGCCGCACTTCGCCACACTTCGCCAGGCGTAGTTTCGCCAGGGCTCCGCAAATTCACTAAAATCCGAAGTTGTGCACAGGGGTAGCGTAAGGTTGCGAAGTTGCGCTAGCGTTGATTCGCTATATAAAGCGAAGTTGCGCTAGCGAAGGCTAATTTGCATACGGCGCGAAATTCAAATTTCAATGGAGGAACACGTATCTGCACTACAAATGCCTAGAAAACCTTCAAATCAGCAAATAAAAATTTTATTTTGCCCTACACATGTGCCCACTGTCTAGGTAAGTTGCCATGAGTCAGGAAATGTAGGGGGGAGGAAGGGGAGCCTATCAGCCATCATGTAGAAAACACGCAAGCGTTTTTCTGGACTTAGAAAAAAAATTGACTTTTTTTTAAACAATCCCTATCTACTCTATTGCGCTTCGCCAGGTCTGAGGTGGCGAAGGAAGTCTAGCGTAAAAGGTAGCGTTCAGTACACTGCGCAAGTTAGTGAATTTGTGTAGTTTCGTCGCTAGCGAAGATTCGCCTGGCGTAAGGTTGCGAAGTAACACTAGTGAAACTACGCCAGCGTTCGTTAGTGAATTTGCGCAGTAGCGAAAATGCCAAACGCTAGCGAATTAACGCTAGCGTTCGGCGCTTCGCATCTTAGTGAATTTGCCCCTATGACCACTAGCCATTGCTGTGGCCTCTGCTTAAGATATTGTCTAAGAAAGCTTTATAAATTTTCAAATAAATTTACAGAAATTACAGCAAATTGCCTCTTGGACTTTCTGCAAGTTCAAAAACACAATAATCACAGGCTCTCTTTTCTTCATTTTCTACTCAGGAATTACTATTCTGGTCCATCCTACATTAAATTATATTTTAGCTATTTATAGGGAAAAAGAACGATACAGTCTGTTTAAGGTGGTCATACACGCAACAATGTATGAAACAATATTCGGTGCGCGTATGGTGGGAGACGAGCCAACCGATATTGGCAGAAGACTTGGATACCAGGTGGCTTGTCGATCGGTCCAGGCAGTAGATTTGAAGGCACCTGAACATCGGCCACTGTTAGTGCTCAATCGTCAGCTACAGCTATTGTTTCTACCTGTATATCTGACGATTCAGCTCTACACATGTGTGTTGAAACCAATGATCGTCTAGGGCCACCTTAGTTTATAACATCCTCAAACTTACAATATGTTTCAAACTTAAGCAAAAACGCTCACAAAGATGCCTGCGAATGTTAGCAACCATGTTTACGCCAATTTTGACTGATTAAAGATCTCAACAACTTCCTCACAAAGTTTGCAACCAAATTGCTTTTGTGAACATTTGCAGTGTATGTAATACATTTTCAAAAAACATTTTTTGCAACAAAATATTTAATGAAACCGCAGAGCAGGTGTCATAGGTTTGCAATGCGCAATTGAGATTCCCAATGCAATAAAAGCCTAACGAAGAATATTACATTGCGACAGGCAAATTTTTGTTCGTAAAGTTCTGCTCTTTACGAATTCTATTACTTTTCCCCCATACTGTCTTAATGATGATTACATAATCAATGTGCATCATAGGTTTGCCTGTTCCTTTGATTTCTTCATTTTTTAATTTTATTGCTAAATAAATGAAACTTTTTCAAAATCTGACCTTCAAGTATTTGCCCTAATTAACTATGTACTACTTTTTTTAAATCACTGGGTGCTTGGATTACTCTAGTAGTTGACTAGTTGCTACAAATGATATATAGCCACGCCTTGTGCATTATGTGCAAATGAGTTTACTCTTTGTTTAGAAATTCTAGTGAAACCAACAATTAAGCCAACACCTCAATTTTTTGTAAAAAATACATAGGCTGTATTTGAGCATTAGCAATTTTTGAAATTCTCTTCAAAACATTTTGGAATCTGAGCTCAAAGTATCACTTCACCAATCAAACGGCATGCTTAAAACTTAAATATCAAGCATTGTTAATAAAAGCACTAGCATTCCAACATTCTCTGCTATTCTAAACACCAAGGGGTTAATTATCAAAATCTGAAAATATCTTATTATTTTCTGAAAGCTACTCCGACTAAATCTGCACAGTTTTTTCCCCTTATTTATCAACACATTTTTCTAAAAATTTCCTGTGCAGGAAAAAAAATCATGAAAAAAATTTGAATTGTACGGATTATTCAGATTTTTGCCCATAAATTTTTGGATTATTGCACAAAACCCAGCACAGATCAGGATATCTTTTGGGACTTCTCCCATTGACTTCTACATGAACTCCACAGGTCTGAGTTGAAGTACCTTTTTATTCAGACTTTTAACACCCTCTGGGTTTAATAAATTCTGAAAAATTCTAGTTTTTTTTCCACTAAAAATTTAGATTTTATAGTAAAAAAACTCAAACTTTTCAAGCTTTTGGCATTCAGACTTTAATAAATAACCCCCCAAGAGTCTTCTAAATTTCTGGATATAATTTTAGGTACAATTATTTTACTTTGGATACTACACATCACAAACATCTTCATCTATATAAGTAGGGTCAAATTTATACATTTTCAATTTGCAGGTGTAATGGAATCTACCTCGGCTTCTCAAGATGGCGTCCAAGATGGCGACCGCCTACCTCACCACATGGCTCTTGCTGGACACAGGTCTATGACCTCACCTCCCTCCCATTCCGGGATTGGTTGTCGGCGACGGAACGGACGCCGGCGTCAGAATCGGGCGCCGGCGTCAAGGCGTCAGCGTGGGGACGCTGGCGTCTGCGTCTGACGCAAGCGCGTCAAAAATTGGCGCCAACCCTGGGACTACTTAAACTCACTTCCCCTTCCACTCCTTGCCCAACTATAGGTTCCTGTTACTGAGTTCCTGGGTGTTATTTACTATATTGATTACTTGTGTACCGATTCCTGCCTGTCTTACGATTCCGCTTGTCTTCTGCCTGGTCTGACCTTTTTGCCTGTATTCTGACGATTCTTTGGATTAAACCCTCTTGTACCTCGAACCTGGTCTGGTCTCCTCTTTGGTCTACACTATTACTGTGCCTTCGGGCCCGTTACAGTATAGTTGGGC